>NW_007726948.1:139364-140857 GCF_000696425.1 Galeopterus variegatus | reverse complement strand
TATATATATATATATATATATATATATATATATATATATAATTTATTTTATTTTTTATTTTTTATTTTTTTCTGCTGGGAAGAAGGATTTTATTTATGGTCAGGAGGACAGGTGAGCAAAGCAGCAGTGTCAGCCCACCTTCTCAACTGACTGAAGTTTAGGGTTTTGAAATGGAAGAAAGAAATGCAGGTACATGCAGGGAGGTTGTGCAGGGGGCAGCATGTGGTGGTCAGGTGGTTCAAGATCATAATTTTTGATTCTTTTTTTGACATGGTATTTTGTTCATTTACTTACTTATTTGATAAGTATGTATTGAGCAACTACAAGATGCCTGTTTTTTCCATTGTGTATTGAGGGTAGAGTAGAAAAAGGGCATATTTCTAATTAAAAACTTGAGGCTATAATGATTTGGGGGGGGTGTTTAATACTGACTTCCAGTTCTCGAGGAGTTATATATTTTTTTTATATTCCTCAAACAGAAGAAAAGAGTTAACCTGTGTCATATGAAGAGTTCAAGCTGAAGGTATATTTCTAAATACAGAGTAATTGTTTCAGTGTGATTATTTAAGTATTGAGAAAACACATAAATGCCACTTACTATGTGCCAAATGCTGCTCTATATGGTTTATGGAATTTAACACTTTTAATTCTATTATCCTTATTTTACAGATATGGTACCCAAGGCATAGAAAGGGTAAGTAATTTGTTCAACATTGCACAGATAGCAGTGGAGGAGTCTAGGATTTAGATCCAGATAGTCTAGTTTCAGAGTCTATGCTCTTAACCTCATACTGCTGCCTCCCTGTGATGACAATAGGCTGCATAGCTACAAAGAAGGAGCTGACCGAAGAAAGGTGAAGTGGTGAGTTACAGATAATGTGGTAGCTCAACTGAGTACTAAAGGTGGCCAGTGATGTCTCCAAAATGCATGTATAAGAATGTTCAAAGCTGAGTAGTATTCCATTGTGTAGATATACCACATTTTCCGTATCCGAGAAAAAGGAACTCTCATACATTGTTGGTGGGAATGCAAAATGGTGCAACCCCTATGGAAAATGGTTTGGAGGTTCCTCAAACAGCTGAAGATAGATCTACCAAACGATCCAGCTATCCCACTACTGGGAACATATCCAAAGGAATGGAAATCATCAAGTCGAAGGTATACCTGTACCCCAATGTTCATCGCAGCACTCTTCACAATAGCCAAGAGCTGGAATCAACCCAAATGTCCATCATCGGATGAGTGGATACAGAAAATGTGGTATATCTACACAATGGAATACTACTCAGCTATAAAAACAAATGAAATACTGCCATTTGCAACAACATGGATGGACCTTGAAAGAATAATACTGAGTGAAACGAGTCAGGCAGAGAAAAAGAAATACCACATGTTCTCACTTATTGGTGGGAGCTAAAAAAAAATAAAAACAAAAAACAAATCAATTCACTCACATACACACACACACACACACACACACAAAAAAAACCGG
>NW_007726948.1:122460-137460 GCF_000696425.1 Galeopterus variegatus | reverse complement strand
TGAAGTGGGTGAAACAGCTGTTTAACCTTTATCTTGTTTTTTTTATTTTTTTTTTACTTTTTTATTTTTATTTTATCAATATACAATGCAGTTGATTTTTGTGTCCCTTCACCGATTCCTCTCTGCCCCTCCCTCTCCCCCTCCCACCCATCAACATCATATCTGTTCACTTGTCTTAACAAGTTCAAGGAATTGTGACTGTTTTGTCTTCTTTACAGTGCAATGTGATAAGAACCCTAACGAGGTGCCAAAGTGCTTGAGAAAAAAAAGAGCATAGGACTTTGTCTTTCCAATTGCTCTTGAAGTAGAAGGGGATAAACCAGGTAGAGATGAAGGAGAAGGCATTCTGCACTGGGGACACAGCATGAACAAATCCATGCAGGCATAAAAGGATATCATATATTTATATGTCAAGTTTGTTACATTATGCATCTTCAGGTGCTTGGAAAATCACATGTATAGGGGGATAGAAGACAAAGGTAGATCAGTATCTGCCAAACTTTTTCACATTATGATGCATCTAGGAAATGAAAATACTGCATTTGTTTGGAGCACTAGATAGTGCCACTTGTGGTGGGAAGCCGTGGGCCCAGAGACTGGTGCTTCCCTAACTCCATTAGGCTGCCCTGAGCTCTGAGTTCACCACGCTGCTGCTCATTCACACCCCTTGACAATGCAGTTGGGAGGTTCCTGAGCAACTAGGGAAGCGCTGATTGAACGGGTGGGATTTAGATCAGGAGCAAGGGTGGAGGCTTCACACTATCCGAGACTTAGGCTCAAGTGCTGACTCTGTCATTTACTCGTTGGATGACTTAAGCAGGTTAATTTGAAATCCTTTTGCTTTTATTTTCTCCGCTTTGTCAAATGCTGATGGTATCTGGGAAGGATCTTGTGGGGCTTAAAATTAATGAGATACTGTATATAAAGCTTTTGCTGCAGAGTCAACACTCAACAAATTATTTATTTCTTCTTCACATCCTCTCAATCTTCCTGATTTGCTGACTCTGTCATTTACTCGTTGGATGACTTAAGCAGGTTAATTTGAAATCCTTTTGCTTTTATTTTCTCCGCTTTGTCAAATGCTGATGGTATCTGGGAAGGATCTTGTGGGGCTTAAAATTAATGAGATACTGTATATAAAGCTTTTGCTGCAGAGTCAACACTCAACAAATTATTTATTTCTTCTTCACATCCTCTCAATCTTCCTGATTGCAGGGTTTTTTTTTTTTTTTTTAACTCTCTCAACAAGAAAACCCACACCTCTTCCCCCACTGCCTGAAGATGGCGGTAGGGATTTTCTGCTGTGGAGAGAAGAATGGTAAGTGAAGAAGAAGAGTAAAATGATGAATAAATCGATTGCTTGGGCACTGTTACTTCAAATTATGGCCTTTCTTTAGGAAGAGAAAGTTCCTCAACTCTTGGAACACTTAGACATGGATTGTACTCTGTGTTAGGAGATTCTTCCTCTCTGTCTCTGTCTCTGTCTCTCTCTTCCTTTGTTTCAACCAAGGGTGCAGGGACTGAGTGGGCTGTGCCCTAGAGGTGAACTGAGGACTCTGGTTAAACATGGCTTTGAAGGAAACTCATCACCTGACTTCAACAGGAACATCTGTGAGTTCATATTGGCCTAGTCCCTAGAGATTTCTTCACTGCTGAGCATGCTACTTCCCAACTTTTCAAGATAGTGGCTAAGAGCTGTGCACATATTTTGGGATGCATTCTGCTGATTGGATTATTTTTAACACCTATTTCCTATCTGAAGTATTTTCTTTAACTGCTTCTTTTTGGCCTGATGCTAGGCCTCAGTGAGGTTGTTCCAAGACTAGGATCACAGAATGCTACTCTCCAAAATTTGAAGAGCTGCCCCATCACTTTCCAGATGAGGAAAGCAAGACCCATTGGAGTAAAAAATTGCTCAAGTTGCACAGATATCCTGTTCTTTCTTCTTCCTCCTCTCTGTCACCTTTCTTCCCTTCCTTATCTATTGACAGCTCCCAGATGCCACGCACTGTCTTCAGTGCTAATGATACAAAGAGACACGTGACATAGGCTGCTGAACTTCTGCTTTGGTTTGGCAGCAGTGATGCAAATCAGTTATTACTCTAGACATGATAAGTGATTACACAGAGGGACATGCAGCATTCCAAGAGAGCCCAGAAGAGGAGCAACTGTATTAGACTTGGAGAGTAAGGGGAATTGACTAGAGTGGAGTCTCAAAGGATTTGCTGGATACAAGTGGACTGGGAAGGGAGTGAGGTATGAGAATAGAGATGAGAGAAATGATCTCCCAGACAGAGGGAGGAGTACAGTGTAATAGCATCAGGGACATATTTCATTTCCCTGAATTTATTTACTGAGGGAGAGAGAGACAGGGAAACAGGCAGAGAGAGAAAATTAGAGAGAAATAGAACACAATTCTACATTCAGGGAGATTCCACCTGCTCTCCCAGTCTATGCTTATATGCTGGGCCCATCTCCTCAGCTCAAGGGAGTCGCAGTTGAGTGTCACAGTCACCAAGTAAGAGGGCCAGCCTCATAGTCACCAGGACCTCTCACAGGCATCTATGAGCATCTCACCAAGCCGGCAGGATCCAGAGCTGTTTGGAGTATATGTGATTTTATATGTTGAGTATAGAAATGAAACCCCTATCAGATTCTCTTCTACTTATAAAACATTCCTCCCACATGCTTATCCATAGGGGTTTTCGTGAAGGAGAATTGGTTGCCTGAGTTGGCTTTAGGAAATGCAATCCTTTCTATTGATTCAATGAAGATAAATTTTATGGCTGCCATGTACCATCTTTTCTGATCTTTTTTATTGGAGGTGGTGGTGTTGATGAAAGAGCCGTGGAGTCAATAAACAAAGTTAACTGAGTGCACAACTTTTACTTTTCCAGTTCTGCTTTGGAGCCCAGAGCCAGCGTGATCTGGAGATACAACCTCCCCATAGGTCATGCCCAGGGGCCTCCATTATCTCTAAGCAGCACACACTCCAGAGCATCTTATTAATGATATTTAATTATGTTGAAGTTAATGATGTTTCTCATCTGATCTTGGGATGATTTTACAGCTGGAAGATAAGCTGTGGCGACTTTGGCTTTTCTGTTTTTCTCTCTCAGCAGTCAAGTGCCCCCTTTATCTCTGTTGACTCTCTGCTTTTTCCAGGTGTCCATTTTCTCCACCTGCACTTCCTCTCGGAATACCGCCCCTCCCTTTTTCAGTAGTAATTAGCTAAGCCAAGCCACTGAAATGACTCATTTCCCCATGAAGGTTTCTGATGATGGGACAATACAGTTTTTCTCACAGAGTTTAATTTGCATATATCCTGGCCATAACTTCATTAGGTTTTGGAACACAGAGATTGTCAAATGAGCACTATCTGATAGCTCAAACAATACAATAGTTTTAGCAGTCTCTAATCTCATCACTGTATACTTGAGTGCTCTGGGTTTTGCTGATGAAAATCTTTACAGAAGTGGAATGGAGTATTCAATTCTCAGGTTCAGGAACTGTTATTATTTCCCAATGAAAATAATGGGGATTGTAGATAGGATTTACTGAACTTGAACTGTATTGATGGTTTTTGTTTCGTTTGAGCAAAAACAGGTGTTTGGGGGAATTAAACATTTCTGTTGTGAACTGTAATACAATAGCATTGAGAATGAAATGTTTAAAAACTGAGTATAGGGTATGATGATGAAAGCAAATTGGATTGTGAAAATTCTTTCAGAGTTCAAAGTCTTATGCTGTTTAAAGGATTTGAAGAGTAAATTGGAAATATACTCTGTTTGGATTTTTTGTTCTTGGGAAATGGTAAGAAATACACTCCTTGTAGAATGCTTCATTGTATTGACAACCCAACTATTGATTTATTAGGGCAGAAAGCAGAAGCATTCATCAAATAATTTCCCTATTTACTTCTTTTTCTGCTTATATCAAGCTCTTTCTTATCTTCTATCTGGCTCCTAAGGGGGGATTGACAACCCAACTATTGATTTATTAGGGCAGAAAGCAGAAGCATTCATCAAATAATTTCCCCATTTACTTCTTTTTCTACTTATATCAAGCTCTTTCTTATCTTCTATCTGGCTCCTAAGGGGGGAAAAAAAAAAAAAAAGCCAAAACAACAACCAGAGCAATATCAACATAATAGTAACATGAACAACAAATATAATACCTCATTGCATTCATTCAGGCAAGTTTTGACATATTAGACAATTGAAAATTCCCCAATTATTTCTATGTCTGATCCCAGGACACACATCTTTTTATTCTTCCCTACTCTCTTGGCTTATTTACTTATTCATTCACTGAACATGTATTTATAGACATCTTCTGTATATAATGATAGGCACTGGAAAAACAATGGTGAGCCAACCATAGTCTATGCCCACATGGATACCATAATCCAGTGGAGGTTGACATTAATCTATAAATTATTCAAATTGAAACATAAAACTATAATCATGACAAATGCAAAGAAGGAGAGGTGTACGGTGCCAGGAGAGCTTACAAAAGTGAGGTTTGACCTAGCCTGGAGGACTAGAAAACACTTTTCCAAAGAAGCCCCTGTGAAGCTGAGATTTGAAGCAATAATAGGTATTCATGAGCCAAGAGAAGATGGTGAAGGTGAATATTTCCCAAATGGAAGACACCACATATGCAATCACCCAAGATGGGAGGGAAATGGTATGACAGTACAACTCAGCACTGTTAGGAGAAAGCCTCACTCTTTCCAGACAAGAGTTTGGGTGTCTTTGGTATGTCTCCTTTTCTTTGTGGGAGATGATACCCTTTGTACTTCAGATTCTTAAAGGTGAAATTTTCCTCCTATAGAGCTTGGTCTCCAAAGGAAAAGGAGAGAAGGATAAGATGTCTTTCCTGATGCCAACCCTCTTATTCTGCCTTATTAGCCTTGTCAACATATGGAGGCAGGAACAGTGGGCTAAAAAGGACCTTCCTGGAGGTGAGCTGGGAGAGGTGTGTGAGAGGAGTGTGCATCCAGTTGCAATTTTCTGGCTGGCAGCGAGGGTGATAGAAACAGTCCTAGACTGACACCCAGAAGACGGCTTTGCAGGGTGAGTCACTTAACTTCTCTGAGTCTCAATTTTCCTTATGGAAAACAGGTGTGAGGCCAAATGACACAGTAATGCTAGAGAACATAATACATATATTTAAATGTAAGATGCCATTTTATTGCTATTCCTCATTTAGAAGTTCTGGGCATATTCAGCACACTTTTCAACAGCAGGAAAATTTTTATCAGTGACCAGGATATATTTTTTAATGTATGTTTTTAAATGGCATAATGATATACTATCTCCTTAAGGTAAGTACAGAGCTGAAGGTTGGCATCGAACAGCTGTGTCAGCATACTTCCATGTTTAGTAGTGAAACAGATCATTTGGGTATTTCTGCTCACCACCTCGATTCTATTTAAAGTCTTGGTTCAATTCAGTCACCGCCTGTGGACACACCTGTTGTTCATCAGAACGAAATTGGGCCACTCACTGAGATGATTCAGATCCTCAAATACTTCACCTGAAAAATCGGTTAAATGAAGCAAAGGGTTATCTGTGTTTTCAACAAAAAATTTATCAGGATGGGTCTCCTCCATATTGGATACCAACTAACACGTTTTAAGATCTCCTGGGCCTCCGTGTTCCTATCACCGAGAAGACTGGAAAAGAGGGGATGTCTAAAATTCATTCTGGCTTTAACATTGCATGCTAAAAATTTCTTTAATCATCTCTGAGAAACCAACAAACCTGAATTCTCATCCGGCTCTGTTATGCTTGGCTGTGTGACCTTAGGCAGATTACTTAGACTCTCTGAGCCTACTTTCCTTTTTGTAAAACAAAGGTATAAATACCTCACAGGGTTTCTATGAAGATAAGTACACATACATATGATGTACATTTATGAGAATCTCTTGTATGTGTTAAGCACTAAATAAATGATAGCACTTTTCCTTTTTATTTTTATTTTTCCACTTAAGTTTGTGTGAGTCTATTTGGTCTATATGAGCTTTGTTCATTAACTGGCCTCATCTAACTGAGAACTTCTCGAGTAGAATGAAGAACCACCTAATTCTGTGCTGTTCAAAGCCAATAACTGTTCATAATATATAAAATGGTAGAATTTCTTCAATACTCTGAGAGAAATATATCTCCATTACTTGCAATTATTTCACTTGTAATAATTAGGCATCAATCTTATGACTCATAATATTGCCTTATATTGAAATATAAGGAAGAAAAATGCTTAAGAAGGTAAAGGGAAAATGAGTGTGAGATATTAAAAAGTTCCCTATTCATTTCTGAAATAAATTTAGTGTGCTTGTTTTTGAAAGAATCGCTGCTTCAGGGGAGAAAAGAGAAAATCTATTAAAGGGAAAAAAGTTTCTCAAGAAGTTGAGAGGTTCTTTTTATTTTCTGAAACAAATTCTTATTGCCAAGCATGGGCTCTTGGAAAGCACAGTTAGCCAGCTATAAAGTTGTAATAGAAAATAGTAAAAGCAATGAAATGTACAATTAAGGATCACACACCCCAGATATCTTCTAGTTCATTAGTCATCCTCCTATCTCAGCCTGGGAGATTTCTCAATCTCTGCTCTTTACTCCTAGGCTCAACTACAGTGAAACTGATGATAAGGTTCACTCTTTTTTATAGTGTTTCCTCTCACAAAGCAATGATCTCTTAAAGATGAAGTTGAATGCTCCCTCAGGAAAGGCTGTCCGTTTCAGACTTCTTTTCTTCTTGGTAGCATTATCTTTTTCTCAGTGAATGTCGTATGCTAGATCAGTAGTCATGGGGATTTTACTGGCAGATTCACCAGCAGAGGGAGTTCAAACCAAGCTGTGTGAAATACTGGGGAAAGGGTTCTAGAATTTGAGGGTGCTTACATCATGGGCTGAATTCAGAGAACTGAGGGAATCGGTAGGCAAATGTAGAAGTATGCATTCATTGATTTTCAGCAAATACTTAATGAGTTGACATACAGAGCTGAGTGTTCAACAAAGAACAGGGTGCGTAGTAAATGCTTAAATGTGGGATAACTGGATGCATGAATGAATCAATGAGTGAATGAATTCACATTTTGCTGAGAGTCTAATGGTTATAGACAATCTCTGGCTTCACACAGGTTATGATAACATTAAGCGTGCCAGAAAGCTTAAGGTCTAGGCATACCTGTGGTTTTCATTTTGAGTGCAAATAACCTTCATTTTGTAGAATTCTGCAGAAAAGTTTAGTATCATAAAGCCTTCCTCCCGGAGATTGATTTCATCCCCCAAATCTGTATCTGTGTCAAAATGCCACGAATGAAGTTCAGCAGAAAAGGCAGTGAAAATTAGTCAAGGTGCACAAGAGAAAGGATCAAAGCAAGTTTTTCAGGATGACTAGGATAGTTAAGGTCTAATGACCTTTTAAGTTCCTTGTAAGGATGAATTAATTGGTTCTTAGAGGCAAATCTTGCTGCTCTCAGTAAGATCCTTTCTCTTTGCCCATCTTGAATAATTGTCAAAGCTTTTTCTCCACTTCCAATTCTTTCTAACTTGCATCATATTCTAAGACTAGGAGAACATGGTCATTGACCTGTAGCAAAATTCACTCAGGTTGTGTTTGTGTTTACATAAATAACTTTAGCACTAGTGATAATACTAACTGGTGTGTTTGAGGGCTAGGCTGAGAGCTTCCACTTATCACCTTTAAATTCTATATTATTTCAAAGAAGGTATTATTGTCCCTATTTTTTTTATTGGAACATAACCGATTATACGTATTTGTGCCATACAGAGTCGACCATTAGTATTCATGTATAATATGTGATGATCAAATTAGGATAGTTGGAGCTCCTATTTTTTATAGGTTAGAAAATTAGCAGGTGGATAACTTACTCAAGGTATTGCAGTTCATAGGGATCAGAGTTAGAATTCATATCAATACCTGACTAACTTCAATATCTGTATTCTTCCACTTATTTCATGTTGTTTCTTATGATGGAAGAGAATAGATTCAGTCTAATAATCAGATAATTCAATAAAAATGAAGGCAATTGTAAATGATCAGTACACAGAAAAATCAATTAGTTGGTTTATGAAAATCTTGTGAGGTACTATGATATATCTATAGATATTAAGTTTTCCTATAAGAAAACTAGAGATTCAAGGAATTTAGGAATTCATTTATTCAGAGCATATTTATTAAGCACCTACTGTGAGCCAGCTTTTTGGAGCTTGGCACATAACTGAACAAAACAAAATCTTTGCTTTCAAAAACCTTGAAATAAAAAAAAAAAAAAACAGACAAAAATCCACGTCTTTGTGAAACCCTCACTCCCATTATTGTCCCAATTACAATTCAGGTGGAAGCAAATTATCCCAAATTATGCAGATAATTGCTTCTGTACTCCATTTCACTTCTCCTGTGGACCGAAAAAAAAAAAAAAAAAAAAAAAAAAAACAGACAAAAATCCACGTCTTTGTGAAACCCTCACTCCCATTATTGTCCCAATTACAATTCAGGTGGAAGCAAATTATCCCAAATTATGCAGATAATTGCTTCTGTACTCCATTTCACTTCTCCTGTGGACCTGACCAACCTTGAACACCCAACGGCACCCAATATACATATTCCTTTGGGGAAAAAAAAGAGCTAAATTTGGAGAACTGGCCATAAAGAATATTTTAAATTATTTTTTGGCCCCAGCTCTATTTCTCAGAGGACTAAACTGAAAAAATATGATTTTTGCTTTGGTGAAATGGTAATATGCCTTTATGCTCCAGAATTATATGGGAATTAGGAGGTTGTGGGTGATAATTGTGCCTCAAAAATTTGTAAAATTTTAGTGGACTGAAGATGTATACTTGTGTCATGAACTCACCGTAACTGTACAGATGTGAACAATACCCCCAGAGGTCACTGATGTGCACAGTCTGAGCCCTGTGGATGTGGTAGATGAGTAACTCACCAAGAATCTCCATGACTTTCTTCATTTTGGAAACAGCTTTTTTCCCAAGAGAGCATTAGTCACCTACACACCCTGTATTCATTTTCTAATTGCTTCCTCTTATTTACATGCCTTGGGTGCTGCTAGAAGAGTTATTTTAAGTAGCGTGCAACTTTTTTATCTTTGGACCTAGAAATGGCCCCATTATCATGCAGCTTTTTTTGGTAGACAGGGTACTTGAATAGTCCCAGTTATTGAGATTGACAGCCCACTTCAAGCATATAACCCATTAGCTGCCACCTTTGGGACTCTTGGGATTTAAGATTCGAGGTTTTGACATTTCGGGGAGATCTTGGACATCCCTGACATTTAGTAATAGCTCATTTTTTTCAGGTGTGAATTCAAAACAGCTATCACTGAGGGCAAATGTGTAGGGTAATTGAGGCCCTTATGGCAGTGCTTCACATTTCCTGTATACACACATCATCAAAGGACCTTACTAAAATTCGCTTTCTGACCCATTAGATCTGGGGAGGGGCCTGAGATTCTGCATTTTTCTCTGGGAGTGCCCATAATGCTGGTTTTTAGAGCACATTGTAGGTAGTGAGGACTTGTTTATGAGCAAACCTGATGGACCAGCCATGAATCACAGCTGAAGGCGGCTTTGTTGCCTTCCTTTTATTGTTGCACGCCCGGTAATTTTAATTAAGGTTTTAAAGAAGCAACTTAAAATTTATAGTTGTAATTGAATGCATTTTATGAAGAAAATATATGCTACAGTGCTGTTCGCAATTTGGGATTAGACGCTCTTTGCTTGAGATATAACCCTCATAGATGTCAGGGTTTCATTGTGTACATTTGGGGAACTCCACATACATTATCTTATTTGGATCTTAACACCTCTATGAGGCAAGCCAGCTCAATACCACTAACAAACTTTTACAGATAATTAAAGTGAGCACATAGCAATGAGCAACTCCTCCTCTCCAGATCATACACAGAAAATTATAACTAAGCAGTTTTCTGAACCCAAGAAGCCTGTGGGGTCAGATCCATCTAATGAAATGGGTTACACTTTATCCTTTTCTAAAACCCCAGAGATTCATTACCTTGCTTCACCTAATCTATGTTCCACCCAGATCGTAAGGTCTGTGTCTTAACGTGTGTTCCTTGCCTCTCCTCTTCCCCACGTTATTTTATTCTAAACAGTGATGCAAGTTAATCATTCCTTTACCCGAAAGACTCTAAATCCCCCTGTGTTCCTGAGAATGAAGTTCTACCTTGTTAGTGTAATTTTAAAGATCTTCTGTGGTCTGTCCACAACCTCCTTTTCCAACCTGTTTTCCTGCTCCACCCACAAGCCCCCACTTCAGTCAAACTGGCCTAGGGTCTGTTTAGCACATGGTAAATGCTTTGGAACCATTTTGGAGCTAATTTTATCAAGCGCTTACTATGTTCTAAGCACTACTTACATGTGTCAATTCATTTCATCTTCACTGCAACCCTATGAGGTACTGTGTTATGATTCCCATTTTAAAGATGAAAATACTGAGGTCCAGAGAGATTAAACAACTTGCCTTCATTCATATAATTTGGAATTGTGAGAGCTGTGATTACGACCCAGGCATCTGGCTCCAAACCTGTTTTTTACTAAACTACACCAACCGTGCAAATGTCGGTCATACTGCTTCTACTACTACTATTACTATTCCTACTTTATATTGTGGCTACTGCTATTGTTATCACATGCCATTAAAACTTTAGAAAAGCTAAAGGGAAATGCATTCTAGTGTGAGCAGATAGAATGGTGGAGAGCCACTTGGCCTGATAGACAGATAGCCCTTAGGCTAGTTTGACTGAAGTGGGGGCTTGTGGGTGGAGCAGAAAAACAGGTCGGAGAAGGAGGTTGTGGACAGACCACAGAAGATCTATAATGTTGCACTGATCAGGTAGGACTTTGTTCTCAGGAACATGGGGGGATTTTGAGCCTTTTTGGTAAAGGAGTGAGTAACTTGCATCACTGTTTAGAATAAAATAAAGTGGGGAGGAGAAGCAAGGAGAGCAGTTAGATGTATACATGGATGTTGGTGCGTTTATTCATTCATTCATTGTTCACCCATTCCTGTGCCCCACCCACTATAACACACATTAACAGTACACATAAAAATGTAAACTTCTGTCCTCTGAACAATAGTTACAATTGAGTATCCACAAATATATACTTTGTACACTAAGAAATACACTCAAACATAAAATGTATCTATAAAGTAATGAGGCTAATTGCATAGGCTCTTGTGGACTCTATCGTATTACTTTATGGCCTTAGCTCATATATAAGAAATATATCAGAAAATAAAAGCTGAGGATAAATCATATGCTTTAGAAGTTATTCTTCTATATGACTCACTTAGTGGGTATGCGATGGAAGGAACTTTTATGGTGGAGAAATTCCTATCAGTCACAGCTTTTATAACTGCCTACTGATAGTATACACAGCTCCATAATGGCAGTGCTAAAATTGGCTTTTACATCCTCAAACCATCATTGTATTGAGCCACGTAACCAGAAAATCACAATGTGGTGATCTTTCTCTACACTAATCCTCCCATGAGCTCTTAATGACTTGTCTGTTCATCTTGGAGATAATAAACCTAGCATTGAGGCAATAGCTGTCTTGGTGACTTTGCATAAATCATTATTTGTAAAAGTGAAGGAAAACCTATAAATAGGAGCCAAAGACTGGGACTGCTCAACTTTCAAGAATTAGCTCTGATAATTGCTGTGACTGTGATAGGAATACACTGAACAAACAGATGCAGACAAAAAAGTAAATATTATCTCTCAAAGTGATCAATATGACAACTTCCAACACAGGAAGGACAATTATTAAATATCCTAGAAAGATTTGTTTAAGCAAAACAATATAATGAAATGCTTGCTGGGGAGGAAAATGGGAAACAGGCAAAGCCCTGAAGAAGCACGGATGGTTTACTCTTTCACAGCTAGAAATCAAGGTGACATGTTGTAAGAAAAGTGTACATGAAAAATAGTTGTTATTAATATAGTACAATGTACAATTTTAAGCCTGGTACCTTCCAATAATTTTAAAACATTGGAAATTCATTAAAATAGTTTTCTCAAGGCAGAAAACCTATTGGTTTCCCAAATGATATTTGTACTATCCTGTTTCTTCAGCTTCTCCCTGACACCTTGAGTCACTGTTGAATTACTTCCTTTCTCAGCATCCACCTAAGCTAAGAGAACACAAACATTTTATTGAAGCAAATACAGATAGAATTTCTCCCCAAACACAGATTCACAAGAAAACAAGGCAAAGAGAAATTGAAGAGAAAGTAGGACATAGCGCTATATTTAGTCCAGTCGCCTGATTTTCATTAGCCTTATCCTAATTTCTTTTAGGCTTTTGTCCCAGGGGCCGATTTTGTTGTTCAAAAAGCAGACAGTTCTACGGGTAGGTAGCTCAGCCAGCAGAAAATACTCTCAGATTAATCAAAAAGAAGCCAGGTAGTAGCCACTAACCCCAGAAGAGGGAGAGTGAACGAACACACGGCTGAGTTTGTAGCTGATAGAATATCACCGTGATGGCTTCCAGATGGTTCAGTGTGAACAGGGAGTTCTTTTTTCTTTCTAGCATGTCTCCTTTTTACACCCTTTTCTGCTCTCTCCTTTGTGCCTCCTCTCCAGCTCCGCTTTCCTTCTCTCTCTTTTCTTCTGTTTTCATCCTTCCTTTTATTCCTCCTACCTGGATTGGTTCAATGGCCTTCTAATTGTTTTCCCTGATTCCTGCTTACAGTCTGTCCTCAACACTGCAGTCGGAAAGATCTTTTTATAATACAGGACAAGTCTCACTCCTCCGCTGTTCAACACCCTGCCCTGGCTTCATCCAAGTCAGAGCTAAAGCCTGTGCTGAGGTTTATAATATCCTATGTGATCCAGCCCTCTGTTCAGTTACAGAGCTCCCCTTTTTCTACTCTTGCCCAAAGAAGACAGGCCCACTCCCTAATACCTGAATGACTGATCCTCACATCCTTCAAGTCTTTGCTTAAATCTCACCTCAGTGACCACTGACCTCCCTGTTTAAAACTAAAGTCAGCCCTTCCTTCTTTCTTTTGACTCTGACATTCTTGATTTCCTTTACCTTATTTTCCTTTGCTTAAATCTCACCTCAGTGACCACTGACCTCCCTGTTTAAAACTAAAGTCAGCCCTTGCTTCTTTCTTTTGACTCTGACATTCTTGATTTCCTTTACCTTATTTTCCATAATGTATTGCACAATTTACTTATTTACTATGTTTGTTGTTAATTGTCTGTCTGCTCCTACTGGTATGTAAGCTTCATTAGAATAAGATCTTTGCTTGTTCAGTGATTTATTCCATGAGCCTAGAAAAGTGCCTGAGAAAAGCTGGCATCTAATAAATACATTTGTTGAATAAATGAAAGTAGCCTATCTTCTAAGAGGGAGACAGACAAGGTAAGAAAACATAATACAGCTGAGAAGTGTGATGATGAATGTCCGTAGAGAGTTACTCTAAAAGCAAGGGTAGCAATCTCCCTTCTCTGTTGGCATGGGTGTGGGGGCAAACTTGGGGAATATTCACAGAATGATAATATCTGTGTAGAATTTAGAAGCATGACTGGAAATTGACCTGGAAGACAGACTAGAATACAAAGGAGGAGAAAAGGCATTCCAAGTAGAAAGAACTGATGTGTGAGAGAATGAGCCACTTTGGGCATATATTGGGGAAGGGGCTGCAAACAAGTTGTCTAGCTGTGTTACAGGAGACCTGCAGAGGAATGGTTGGAAACGAGGCTGTCTGAATGGGAGCAATAAAGAGGAGCCTGATGATGATGGATCTTACTTGCAAAACTGAAGAGGTTGGACTCATCCAGTAGACAACAAGGATTCACTGAAGGACTTTAAGCAGAGAAGGAATGATCAGGCTTGGATTTTTAAATATAGCAATAAACTAGGAGTATTATGGGAGAAGAGTGCCTCTGGAGGCTAAGAAGTCATTTGCAGGATACTAGTGGAGGCATCAATTAAGATAATAGAATGAATGAGATGAGGATTAATGTCTGAAACAGCATAAAAGGAAGACCTCATACAAATCAGTGACTGATAGCTTAGGAGGTGGGAGGAAGAAGGATGCATCTAAAATAGTTCTGGAATTTTTAGTCTGAGGGAAGGGTTGAGTTGCGGTGCTGTTCACTGTAATTGGAAACTTAAGAGTTGAGCAGGCGTGAGGAAATGTTTTATTACAAAAACTGTTAAGTTTGTGGTTTAGAGACCTGTTGGGAGGTTTTAGGTTAGTTATGAGGTAATTAAAAATAACCAAATTAAGTGAGTAGAACTTAGGATAGAAGTTTGGGAGACCAATGATAGAGATTTAGGCAGTGATAGCTAAATAATAATTAAACCACCACTCTAAGTGTCATGATCCAGCCAGAATCTGTGCAGTGATAAGAGAGCCAAAGTTTGTGACTTGGGGAAAGTTGCTATTTCATTAGTGGACAGAGAAAACACTGCCTATAAATGGGATGTTGAATAAATGGTCAAAGATTTAGAAAGATAAGGAGGGGGTCGTAAAATAGTTCTGGAATTTTTAGTCTGAGGGAAGGGTTGAGTTGCGGTGCTGTTCACTGTAAATGGAAACTTAAGAGTTGAGCAGGCGTGAGGAAATGTTTTATTACAAAAAATGTTAAGCTTGTGGTTTAGAGACCTGTTGGGAGGTTTTAGGTTAGTTATGAGGTAATTAAAAAAAACCAAATTAAGTGAGTAGAACTTAGGATAGAAGTTTGGGAGACCAATGATAGAGATTTAGGCAGTGATAGCTAAATAATAATTAAACCACCACTCTAAGTGTCATGATCCAGCCAGAATCTGTGCAGTGATAAGAGAGCCAAAGTTTGTGACTTGGGGAAAGTTGCTATTTCATTAGTGGACAGAGAAAACACTGCCTATAAATGGGATGTTGAATAAATGGTCAAAGATTTAGAAAGATAAGGAGGGGGTCGTGGCATATGGAAGC
>NW_007726948.1:107825-122111 GCF_000696425.1 Galeopterus variegatus | reverse complement strand
TGGCATATGGAAGCCAAAGAAGGAAGGAAGGAGTAGCCACCATGATTAGGTGATATAGACAGGTCATGGAATACAAAGAAAGGAGAGCCCAAGGATCTGTCCAATTTATTAAGAAAATATTAGAGGAGCCATAAGGATGAAAGCCAAGCATAGTGTATCGATATGTCTAAAAGTGTGACGGGTAGAAGATTGCAATTACAGATGAGTCTTCAAGACCCTAGCTATGAAGGGAAGCATAAAAATGGGACAGTGATCAAAACTGGACATAAGGTAGAGAGAAAGTTATTTCACTATTTCTCATGTAAGAGAGGCTTGTTAGGCAGATCGATTCAGTGTTGAGGAAGAGTTTGAAAATGTAGGAACAAGAGAAAAAAATTAACAGGGAATGGATAAGGGCTGGGATGCAGATCATAGGCAGAAGCATTAGCCCCAATGAGCAAAAATAATACTTCAGAGTTGAGAATAGAGGACGGTGGTGTTTACAAATAAATATGAAGGAAACATTGGGGTTTTAAAGAATCAATAACTCCCCCGCCCTTGTTCTCTGAGTTTAGAACCAAAAGAAGAATAACACAATGAAGCAGAGAGATGAAACTCAAAACAGAAGCTTTATAACTGATAGGTTGACTGGAGAACATCGCTATAAAGTACGAGAAAATAGACTTGCTAGTACTTTAGTCCTGCATTAGACAGATATTTAGAGAATGGACAGCTGGACATCTTCAAGCCTCTCCACACAGAAGGAGCCCCTTACTGAAGGGGCAAGAACATCTGCGCAGATGTCGGTTTGTGCTGTCTACAGACAGATCTCAAAGAGAAAAAGAGGTTAAAGTCCGTGTGCCCAGTCCTTTCTCCCATATCAACCAAACACGTAGGTAGCTCCTGGAAACAGGAGGACAGTGATGTGGGGAGTTCCCCTTCTAACAGCAAAATTGGTGAGATTGAGGGAATTCTCACTTCTAATTACTATTTGAAGTGGGAAGTGAGGTTTATGTGTGAGGGAGGTGGGAAAAGGGGTGGGAGGTGGGAAAGGGGAGCATAGTGAATATCTGTAATGGCCACTGTGAGTAATGAAGAGTGACTTAGGGACATATGGAAGAACTGCTGAAAGGAATCAAAGTTCAGCTGAGAAGAGAACATATATCTTCAGTGGCGTTATTTTCTCCGGAAGGACCCAGCAGTTATTGTGTGGGAGATAAATGTTAAAATTTATACTAGTTGGGAACTTTCATGGGAGTTAAAGATATGGTAAAATGATGGTTGAAGTAATACATCATGAGGTCTAGACTTGTGTTTCAGTTATCTATTGCTGCATAACAAACGCCTCCTAAATTTAATGGCTTAAAGCAACAATGGTTTATGATTTCTCATGGCTGGGAATTTAGGCAAGACTCAGCCAGACAGTTCTGTTCCAAGTGGTGTCACTCTGTTACTCGTTTCTGCATTTAGTTGGGTCTAGATTGGGTTGGAAGATCTATGATGAATTTATTCACTTGTCTGGCATCAGGGCCCCTTCATGTGGCCTCTCTCTGTCTCTGTCTCTTCCTTCCTTCCTTTTTCTCTTCCCTACTCCATCTCTTTCTCTCTCCACACTGTGTTTCATCATTTCATAGTCTAGCCCCAGCTTCTTTATAGTATGGAGGCTAAATTTTCTAGAGAACACAAAAGGAGAAGCTTCCAGGCCTCTTCAAAGTAAGCCCTGAAACTGGTGCAATGTCACTTCTGCACATTCCATTAATTATAAAGCCAGCTTGGATTCAAAGAGAATGATTGAATTAGACTTCACCTTCTGATGAGAGGATCAGTCTACATCTACAGAGAAGAAGGCAATTGGTGGTAGCCATCTTTGGAGACCAGCTGCACAGTGAGATAAGGGAAAGATAAGAAATGCAGCCAGCTTCTGGATATGCACTGAGAAAACCTGGGATTTCATTTGCTCAAAGAGGAGGCAAATGGCTGGAGTTTATTTTATGGGTGAAGTTCTTCTACCTCTAGAGGGAAGTGTAGTATTTCTGCTGGAAGACAGTACCTTTCACAGTGCCATGGATTTTCTAGCAGAAGTTTGAGGGCTTAGGGGGAAAAACAAAAACCAAAACCTCATGTATCCTTTCTTATTTGAAATTTCATTTTGATGTTCAGACTCAGCTCACTCTGAGGAGTAAAAGTAGTGTGGACATGAAAGTGTCACAGTAAATTAGGTCCTGCTTGGCCTTTTGGGAGATGGTAAAATTAGGATTTGCCATGAAAACATGTAAGAATTTGAATCTCTTGTGGAAGGCTGCTGTTCAGGAAATAAGTGAAGTTGGTAAAGTAGATACCTTTTTTTTTTTTTTTTTTTTTTTTTTGAGGTTCATCCCCTTTATGGCAGCACTCAGCTCTCTTTTGAATCCAAGATTATTCATTATCTAGGCCTTGCTTCATGGCCTCATACCCTTTCACGGACTCCTATCCTTGGGATTTCCTTGGCTTTTCTACTTTGACTCTCCATACAGTTTCTCTGCTTGTCCCTTAGGGATTTAGATTCTGGAGCGAATGTGAATCTCCCTTCCATCTCCATTCTTGTTCAGGAAAACAATATTTTTTTCATTTCTTTTTATTTTAGACTAACCAAATTTTCAACTTGGATTCTCCACCTTTATGGCCTATGGAAAATTAAACTGCATATTCCTGGGGCTTCCTTTCACCACTTCCCTGAGGCTGTGCCAAAGTCCTCAAGCCATTGCAAAGGTCTGATGCACTGGTTCTGTTGGAAAGCACATGGTCTCAACCTTCATGGTTCATGACATATTTAAGGAATCTTTGGTAAGGCTGTGAGCCTTGGGCCCTAGCATGTAGCTTCCCTGGGACACTCTGTGGTCCCTGAGACACTATGTGATTTACTGGATTTTTGCACCATTATCAAGTATTACAAAGAAGACTGCAGGGAAACTCAGCATGCAGAACCATGTGAATTTATTTTTTTTCCTACCAACTTTCTCCAAGCCAAAGAAATCTTTGTTAGTTAATGGGTATCCCTCTTACTTCAAACCCTACTATTCTTAATGAGCTTAAGCTTTTGACTATAAAAAGCCAGAAAGTCTTGTCACAAACATTTTCTTGGTTTGAGCCTGTTACTTGCTTGGATGGGGGCAAAGGACATGAGAAAGACATGGAGAAAATATAAATTAATGATGCTAAGGTCTTCCTGCCACGTTTTCCCATCACTTCCAATCAAAGATGATTTGTTCATGTGTCTCTACCTCCCAAAGGGACCACCAGATAGTCTGTTAAGCAGTTCCATCTAAGTGAATATGATCATTCAAAGAATGATAGAAGCCCTTTGAGCTCCTACAACCCTCATCCTTGGCAAATGTGTCCATTTCAATAGTGGCCTTCTGAAGAAAATGGCTAATATTTTTAGTCATCCAAAGAAAAGACTCCAGTGATATTCATTTCGAGCTTGGTAGAGTAAAGGGAAAGGATGAGGCAGATGAGGGTGAGCAGAGCCGTGCAAGATTATCCAGTTATAATACTTAAGCAGTGAATTATTCAGCCTTTTGGAGAGAGGGGTCTTTGGATGTGTGCACGCTGTGGCAAATAATAAAGATGCTGATATTTGAATATTGCTTTACAATATCTGGAGCACTTTTCTATCCACAATTTCATTTTAACCTAGATTCTAAACTCATAGAATGTTGCCATTAAAAGAAATTAGTTGCCTTCTCTTCCCATCCAATGCATGAATCCCATTTAAAGATGCAATGGGCAGGTGAAGTTCCTTTTCTTTTGAATTCAAGTGACAGAGAGCTCACTATCTCATGATACCAAGTGTTTTAAATGCACAGCCATAATTGTTCAAAATAATTTTTGTTTTTAATGGAGGTGATAGCTGTATCTTCCTCAAATTCCATTCATTGGCCTCAGTGTGGAGCGTAGAGAAAAAGAGAGCCGGCCTTTGGAATAATGTACACATGGATCAGAACAGCAACTTAGCCACTTACTGTATATGGCTTTGGGTAAGTGCCATGAATTCTCTGAGTATCACTGGCCCATCTGTAAAATGCTGATGATCACACTGACCATATAGGATTGTTCTGAGTCAAAAGAAATGGTGAATCATCAGCCTTATAGGTAATAGCTCATTTAATCCTCATCCAGTATAGAGCCTTTATGGTGAATATTACTCATTTGCGTTGTAACTCACCAGCTTTCCATTTAGGCTCTAAGCCACTGCTTTTGCTGTGNATCAAAGATGATTTGTTCATGTGTCTCTACCTCCCAAAGGGACCACCAGATAGTCTGTTAAACAGTTCCATCTAAGTGAATATGATCATTCAAAGAATGAGAGAAGCCCTTTGAGCTCCTACAACCCTCATCCTTGGCAAATGTGTCCATTTCAATAGTGGCCTTCTGAAGAAAATGGCTAATATTTTTAGTCATCCAAAGAAAAGACTCCAGTGATATTCATTTCGAGCTTGGTAGAGTCAAAGGGAAAGGATGAGGCAGATGAGGGTGAGCAGAGCAGTGCAAGATTATCCAGTTATAATACTTAAGCAGTGAATTATTCAGCCTTTTGGAGAGAGGGGTCTTTGGATGTGTGCACGCTGTGGCAAATAATAAAGATGCTGATATTTGAATATTGCTTTACAATATCTGGAGCACTTTTCTATCCACAATTTCATTTTAACCTAGATTCTAAACTCATAGAATGTTGCCATTAAAAGAAATTAGTTGCCTTCTCTTCCCATCCAATGCATGAATCCCATTTAAAGATGCAATGGGCAGGTGAAGTTCCTTTTCTTTTGAATTCAAGTGACAGAGAGCTCACTATCTCATGATACCAAGTGTTTTAAATGCACAGCCATAATTGTTCAAAATAATTTTTGTTTTTAATGGAGGTGATAGCTGTATCTTCCTCAAATTCCATTCATTGGCTTCTTTATAGTATGGAGGCTAAATTTTCTAGAGAACACAAAAGGAGAAGCTTCCAGGCCTCTTCAAAGTAAGCCCTGAAACTGGTGCAATGTCACTTCTGCACATTCCATTAATTATAAAGCCAGCTTGGATTCAAAGAGAATGATTGAATTAGACTTCACCTTCTGATGAGAGGATCAGTCTACATCTACAGAGAAGAAGGCAATTGGTGGTAGCCATCTTTGGAGACCAGCTGCACAGTGAGATAAGGGAAAGATAAGAAATGCAGCCAGCTTCTGGATATGCACTGAGAAAACCTGGGATTTCATTTGCTCAAAGAGGAGGCAAATGGCTGGAGTTTATTTTATGGGTGAAGTTCTTCTACCTCTAGAGGGAAGTGTAGTATTTCTGCTGGAAGACAGTACCTTTCACAGTGCCATGGATTTTCTAGCAGAAGTTTGAGGGCTTAGGGGGAAAAACAAAAACCAAAACCTCATGTATCCTTTCTTATTTGAAATTTCATTTTGATGTTCAGACTCAGCTCACTCTGAGGAGTAAAAGTAGTGTGGACATGAAAGTGTCACAGTAAATTAGGTCCTGCTTGGTATGTGTCCATTTCATGAAGGCTTCTCTCTTCACATGTAGTGTTTCCAACATGCTAAAACTATGCAACCAAATAACCTCATACACTGCAATTGAGGGTCAGTCAAATGTCAACAATGTGTCCGTTTCATGAAGGCTTCTCTCTTCACATGTAGTGTTTCCAACCTGCTAAAACTATGCAACCAAATAACCTCATACACTGCAATTGAGGGTCAGTCAAATGTCAACACACTCTGAATGAGGGCCTAGCCAAAGTTGGTGTGTAGCTCAGGTTTATGGATGTAATTTCCCTGGTTCAGGAATCTTTTCCCTTTATTTCTGAGTTCTATTATGTTCTAGATTACTGATCTTACTGAATGCTTGATATTTTCCCCTACAACCTATTCTTCCTTCCGTATATAATGTCACCATGGCTAGTACTGCCATCTTCCCAGGTATTTGTGCCAGAAACTGGGAATCATATGTGCCTTCACCCTCAGCCTAAATGCCACATTCAATCAGTCACTAAATTCTGTCAATTCTACCTCTAAAATATATCTCAAATCTGTCCCCTTCTCCCCATCAGCCCTGCCACCCTGATCTAGATTTGCGCCACCCCTTCTTGGAACTATTGCAAGAGCATCATCCCAAATGGATGATGTCAAGTCAACTAAAGAACTTATAAACTTAAGTTATAATCCAGCTCTATTTAAGAACACTGGGTTCTATGTAATATATTTAAGAATGTCTGTAGCTCACTGTCTCTCTCTTTTTCAGTTATTAAAGTAGTATGTTTCAAGTTACCTGGAATATTCAGTTATGTGGCACCCCTTATTTCTTAACTGTGCTGAGCAAAACCAGAACCTAATATAGTGCATTTATTCAAGATTGATTTTTTGCAAAAGATTGTTCCATATATAGATCATGCTTGTGACTCATGGAGTCTCTTTTTGTTCTGACTCCTTTGAAAAGCCAGGCAAAAGTTCCTTCAAGCCCAGCAGTTAATTGTCACAGTGATGCCTGTTTGATGACTCCATATTTATTTTAGGAGGAACTGCATCCCGTTGGGCCTGCCAGGATGAGTTAGCTGCGAAATGCATTCCTAAATAGCTAAATGATTCAGCGCAGGGTTGCATATATGAAATTGACTTTGTAATGCGGCTGCATGTCTCTCTGTTGGAAAGTCTATCTATTTTGGTTCTGTGCTTTATTTTATAATTCAATATTGCATATGAATAGGTAATGGAGGGAAGCTTTTCTGCCTCACAAAACCCATGTTACAACCAATACATCGTTAAAACTTCTCCCAGTTACTCAGAAGCTTCCTTTGATGAGGAGAACTTGGTTACATGGAGTAAACGTATCTGAAAATATTCAGAATTGCACACTGCAGTTTGCAAATAACAACTAGGATGCTCTTGAACTGAGAAACCCCCAAGAGGGTACTTTCCTCCTTTGCATCAATAAAGTACAACAGCTTCTTATCAAAGGCTGACTTTTGCTTACAGCTAGAAATCTGGCTAAACCAGTTTCTAAACACTTAGAGACTTCAAATAATTCCCAAATTATACCTTCCTTCAAAGGGAATATGCTTTAAATCAAGTGTTTAATGTTAGGAAAATAATAATTCACACACTTGCACACCTTAGTAGCCTGTTTTAATTTAGAAACAAAAAGAACAGAGAACAGTAAAGATTGTGCTTTGGCCCCAGCCTTCCCACTTCCCAAAAAAGTGCTCAGGAAATATGCTTCTTTCTGAAGAATAAGGACTTAATCAGCACTGAACCTCATAGTGCCTCAACTGGACATTTCACTCAACAAGCAATATATTGAGGATAAAAATGTGGTGTTTTCTGAGACAGCATGAGGCCCAGTGATGTAACATTACCTGTTTATAGTGAGGGGCCAGAGCACCAACTTAATGTCCAGTGATTCTCTAGGTGTGTGCAGTGGTTAATTTTAGGTGTCAACTTGACTGGAGAGCCCTGATCAGTACAATGTGTTTCATTCAATTTCTACCACAGCACCCAAAGACTTATATAAATGGACTGTGTGTTTATATTCATGGATCACTGTATTTTGAGGACCACCTGATAATTCTGAGGGGAAAACTATCCTCGTATTGATAAAATGTGTGACTTGTGTGGAATAAGAGAGCAGCATGCTGCCAGGGACAGCCCAGCTCAAACAGAGTTCTGGGAGAAAATAATATCCAATGCTGTAGACCTCCAGGTACCCGGGTGTATATGAGCCCACCTTCTCTCCTACGCATCTAGGGTGGCACCGTGTACCATCTTTGGGAGAACTGAGAAAATACTCATTCAGACTATTTTTCTATATTCTGTGGTTTAGATAAGGAACCCCGGAAAGAAAAGAAAGCCTGATGAGAGTCATTATACTCAATTTCTAATTTTGTTATGTCACAAATTTGCCAACTTTTGAGAAAGCCATTTACTTACATTTACTATCGCTTTATCTGTAAAATACCTAAGATGAGCTGGTTGAGTTCTGAGATGCCTTACTTTTTTTTTTTGTCTTTTGTCTTTTTCCGTGTCCGGCAACGGATCGCAACCCTCAGTGTTGCCCCTGTACCGGACCAGGGATGGGCAACGGGATCGCAACCCTCGGTGTTGCTCCCGTGCCTCGCTCAGCCAGTGAGCGGGAACCGGTCTGTATGTGGGATCCGAACCCTCGGGCGGGAGCGCCGCCGCGCTTCCCAAGCGGCGCACTATCCAGTGCGCCACCGGGCCGGCCCCTGAGATGCCTTATTGCTGAAAGAATCTAGGGTGAATAAGAAGGGTAGGAGCATTCAGATGGGTTATTTGTATTGATGACATGCTCAGGGGTTTTGAATCTTCATGGTTAAAAATTTTTGTGCACATTTTCATGCTGGATTATTTTTTCCCCCTAGATCAAAATTGAGAGAAAGGGAGTATCATAGAATTCTAGTTCCGATCTGCATATTGATGACATGCTCAGGAGTTTTGAATCTTCATGGTTAAAAATTTTTGTGCACATTTTTATGCTGGATTATTTTTCCCCCTAGATCAAAATTGAGAGAAAGGGAGTATCATAGAATTCTAGTTCCGATCTGCAGCCAACACCTGAATTTCTTGTAAAATACTTTTACTAAGTAACCCTCTATTCCATACTTGAATTCCTCTAGTTAGAGAATACCCACAATCAGCCAATTTACTCATCCCATCTTTGAAGCATTGTAACCATTTTGACCTATGTAATATGTTATTTTCACAGCCCTATGGTATGATTGCAAAATGAGGTTACACTTTTTAAAAAAAATAATCCATCCAAAGATGGTCCAGTTACTGGAAACTAGCCCTTCCCAGTGCCTCTACCTCTTTCTCCTGATACTGCCTCATCCTTACTCCTGACAACCCTCCTGGAATGTTCTGTGCTGATAGACTCATTCTGCCATATTGCAAGTTATCATGTTTTTAGGAGGGATGCAAGTTAATACCTGGCTGTCATAGAAGAAGCATAGTATGGGAGACATACATGGTGTCCCTGGAAAGAAAACGTTGCTTACAATTGTGTCCCTGCCCCATTAAGTGGATCTGTCATTAGTTGGGGGACATAGGTTGATAGCACCTCCATCATAGCTCCCTGGATGACTAATAGCTATTAAGGTTCCCAGTTCAGTTTGAATAATTGAGTCTAGTCCTTTATCATGGAGGGACTGCTTGAGAACAGTCTGCAATCTGTCCTGTTTGCCCCCACCATCAGATGATGGCATTCATCTGCCCCATGAAATGACTGTGTGACAGCTATGGTAATGCAAGTGGGAAAGACATTTGGAGATGCTGACAGGTGTTTTGAGTGGGAGGCACAGGATCTGGGGACATGCCCTGTTGTTTCTGGTAAACTTCTTAGTAAGATTAAGAGGCTGACCAGAGGGTAGAGCAAGGTGGCTTACTAGAGTTGTCTGGCATTTGCCCCTCACCCTCCAAAAGGACCAAAACAACAAATAAACAACTGTATTTTGACTGGAATGACTAAAGAAGTGTGCTGCAGAGCACCAGGGGAGTGACAAAATCCCTGTGGAGTATGGGAGACTGGAATAGCACCATAGAGAGCCCAGAAAGGTATGTTGCCTCTGACATATTGTCTCTCCGCAGGGTCTGCCTGGGAGTCAGGTGGGACCTCATCTAACAGAGAAAAGGTAGGTTGGAAAACCCTGGCCATTCCCACTGCTGCCACAAATGCTGGAAATCCTTGCCACAAGAGTCCCTCAGTCCTCCCAGGCCCCAAACCCAGTTTGGAGAGTAGCTGGGAATTTGTGCAGCTGTAAGTCCTCATAGTAGAAGCCCAGATACAGCGACCCCTGCACTTCTGACCTAAATGGCTATGGCACAGTGCCATCTTGAAATCAAAACCACTGCTAGGATGTGACCTGCCCTGAGGGCCCATGGAAACTCACTCCATCCATCCCTGATCCTACCACATTAACACGGGCACCTGCAATACTATGACCCTGGCTGTCTGGAGCCTAGGCCAGACAGAACCACTGAGACCCCAGCATCTGAACCCATGTGGCACCTCCTGCCCTTTCCCCTCAGGAGAATAGGAAGACCTGTCCAGTGGGGAAGCCACCAGTAGGCAGCAGGTCCACCACATTCATGGGCACCAGCCCTGCATGATCCACTGGTCTGCTAAGCTCACAGGTGTCTCTGCTGGCCCCACAGCCAGTCCAGTAGTAGTTCCGCCTCCCCCCACAGCCCTCCACAGAGCCACTGGATACTGCTGTGCCCTTGCATGTCTGCCCCCTCAGGCAGCAACCCCGCCTCCCCTCTGCAAGCCTCCATCTCTTGAGATTCAGGTTAGATGGCTCCAGGAATGTAAGGCTAGTTCCAGAGAAGGTAAATTTGTTTTATTATTCATTCATTTACCAAATATATATCGGGCAGCTACTATGGGTCAGGCTCAGTTCTGTGAACTTTACATGTGTTAGCTCATTATTCTTGCATCTTCTGACAATGAAGTAGGCACCAGTATTATCTTCGTGTTTACATGAGAAAATCAAGACTCAGATGTTAAAAAAAACTTGCTCAAAGTTATAAAATAACCCTTTTTAAGTGGCAGAGCAGGGCTTCATGCCTTAGTAGTCTAGTCAGAGACCAAAATTTTGATCTCTGATTTGTGCCTTAACTCATTAATTAATTAATTAATCTGGTGATTGGTAAATTGAGTGCCTACTATGTTCCAGGTATTAAGAGCTGGGATATGGAGAGAACAGGGTAAAGGCTTTTCCTATCTTTCAAGAGCTGACAGCCAAGCAATTACCTACATGTTATGTGGTTATAATTATGCTAGAACTTTCCTCATTATGGAGTCAGTTTAGGCATTGAATATCAAATGGATTTGAGAGTATTTTTGTAAACCACCAAGTTTTCTACAATCAAGAGTTTATCATAATAATTATTTATTCAATGATTATATAACTAAATAATAATTTTAAAAAATTTTCTTCTTATAATCTGGTATTCCTTCTGGTATTCTTTTTTGTTCTTTCTTTTCCTTCTTCCCAGGAACAGTAGAAAAGTTATTTACAAGGTGATGCACTTTGAACAAGTCCTTGTTATGGGAAGATGAGTTTCTAAAATTGACTTCAAAAGGTAATTTAAACAGTAGTTCTCTTAGTTCTCATTTAAAACATCATTTAATGCACAAAAATATTGGATGTGCTCGTACATTTTCAATGGTGTATATGCTGGCTCTAACTGGTGGGGTGCTTACATTGGAGCCATTTTTAAAAGATGAAACAACAGGAAGAAAACCATTTTGTCTAATCACAAAACATCAGGTAGCTCTGTCCAGAGTTTTGATTCTTTGATTGTTAATACATTAAAAATTAAAAATGAAAATTTAGGAATAAGCATTCTAAAAATTGTGCATTAAGTACGTAAGATCTGAAGACAGATGGCAAGGCCTATTAGCTATATGACCTTTAGTGAGTCATTTAATTTCCTTGTGGTTTAGTCTCTTTATCTGTAAAACAGGGATAATCATAGTAAACTACTTCTCAAGGTTGTTGTGAAGCTGAAGTGAGTCAATTTAAGTAAACTGGTTATAACTTTGGTGCCTAGTAAGTAAGGTGTTATTTCTATTTCTGCTAAAGAGAAACCTTAAATCTTAAAAAAAAAAAAAAAAAAAAAAGGAAGAAAAAAAAAACTTGTTATTAGATTTAGAAGACCTGGCTGTAGTCAATTCTTTTCTCGGTGTTTTGATGTTAAATGTCATTTCCGTTGTTGGAAAATGAGAGAGAGAAAGACCAGCTACACGTGATTATCTAACGCTGCAAGCCGCGCATGAGTTAGATAGCAGCCATGAATGCAATGCCCAGTTTTGAAGAGGAGCTTAAAACATAAGTCAGTGTCTGAACACATTTGTTAAATCGTCCTCAGCATTTCCATGTAGATCCTATTATTTCTACAAATTCCTTCATAATATTGCACTTTTTGTGATGATGAACACAATCTCTCTTATCTCAGAAGTGGGGTTTTCCAGCTGTTGGACTGAGGAAGCGCTATTCTTATGCGTTTCACATGGAAGTGGTGATAAGAAAGGAAACACTGTGGTATTTTAACTTGCTGCTCTGATGAAAAGCTTCCATTGTCAGGTGGTGTAACACCAACTGTTAATTTTAATCAAAGGAAATCTAATAGCTTAATGAGATCATTGGCATTAGATGTTCCTTGTTCTCCAGCAAATTACTGACCATATTATGGAAGTTTATTTTTCATGTATTATTATCCTGTAGAGTACATTATTCTGTAAAACACAGCAAACACATTTATCAAATTTTCTGTTCTGTATTAAAGGAATCCTCAGTTCCTACTTCATTATGTTCTGTGAAGCTACTTTGTAGGTGAGAGAGAAATACCATATTTTAACCTCTCAGTTGATGTAAATCTTTGACAAAACTCTGTGGTCATACTCTCCTCCATTCTTCTATCTGGAAGGGACAACATATATTTTTGTTTCCTATTATTTAGATATTTGTGGGGATTCTTGAGCAAACCACCTTCCATTTAAAATGTTAATTACATTACATTATTGTTTATTGATTGATCACTGTATCAGCTGTCTTCCTTTTTGCATTTCACAAAACACTCCTAGGGTAATTTCTATAACCCTAAAATACAAACTGCTTATTAATGAAGGCTAAAATCCTTCCATTGGTCAAACAATAGGAGATTTTCAAATTCTAATGTAAGAATTAAATAACTTAATTCTTAATTTTTACACCTAATTACACTAATCTCAATTTTTAAACACAATTTACACTAATATTAATGTCCATCTGCTTTTATATACATCATACACAATTTTTGGTTACAATAAGTGTGGGCAGCTAACTTCATAGCTATTTCTAGAACTACACAATTTAGCTTTTGTTAACAGGATATAGTGTACTGGTCTCTCGGTTAATTAATGATGCATTTTTGATTGACAACTATATGGAAGGGAATGTGTTTGCTTTATTTGTATTACTTTTATCTTTCCAATAAGATTGTAAGGTCTTTGTAACCAGGAAGATGCCATTCATTGTTTATAGTATTGTTTATACATTTCACAATAAAGACTAGCAATTGCAACCTGAATCATTTTCCTTTTTTTTTTTTTTTTCAGTTTTCTAGGCCATATGTGAATCTCTGTCAACAGCCTGCAGATTTGTCTGACTCCAAGTCCCATGTGTTAGGATAAAACAGATCTGAGTTCAAATCTCTGCTTTGCTGCATAGTAGCCATAAAACTTTTGACAAATTGGATAAGTCTGTAACTTGCAGTTTTCTTTATCACAGAGAATAATTATAGGGTCGACTTCACAGGAATTTCAAAGGGTTAAGTGGGATAATGCAGATAAATCCCTGGAGAACACTTTAATTATTAGCTATTATTATTCATATATAGAAATTTTGCCACCATTTCACATAAAAGGCAAACAAATTTTACAGTCAAGGTTCAAGGTTTTGAAACAGTATTCAATTGGGAAACCTTCTTGGCATTACCAAGTTTTCAGTGGTGGGAGATCGGGTATCCTAGAGCAGAGGGGTGGGATTTAATATAAAATATTAGCAAAGAGCAAGCATTTTGAATTCAAATAGGTCTGGTTTGGTTATTGTTGTTGCCCCTTCCTAGCTGTGTGACCTTGAGCAATTTAATTTACCTCTTGTGCTACCTATTGCTGCATAACAAAGGTTTTAACTGGGTCCTCTGCCCAGTGCCTAACAAGGCTGCAACTAAGGTTTAAGTCAGAGTTGAGTTTTTGCAAGAGGCTCAACTGGGAAAGGATCCATTTCCAAGATTTCCTTGTGGCTGTAGTATTCATGGCAACTCTGCTTGTCCGTGGCCATGAATAGAGAGAGAATGTTAGCAAGATGGAGTCTCATACAATGTATTGCAATCATGGGAGTGATTCATCACCTTTGACACGTTCTGTTGTTTAAAAGCAAGTCACAGGTCTCACCCACACAGAAGAGATGGGGATTATACAGGACATGGACAGCAGGAAGCAGAAAACATGAGGGCCACCTTAAAGTCTGTCCACCACACTCCCTAAGTTTTCATTTCTTCTTCGGTATAATAAGTATAAATCATGCCAAGCATGTGGAATAATCCATATGAAGTACTCAACATTCTGCTTGGCACTTGATGACATCTTATATATTGGTACCATCTATTAGTTGTTTATTTGGTAAAGGTAAAAATGAGTAAGTCAGAGCTACTTGAAAACAATTCATCTTCATCTTTTTTACTGCAAGTTTCTCAATTTATGGTATCTCTGTTTCCA
>NW_007726948.1:92275-107461 GCF_000696425.1 Galeopterus variegatus | reverse complement strand
AAACAATTCATCTTCATCTTTTTTACTGCAAGTTTCTCAATTTATGGTATCTCTGTTTCCAGTCTGTGACATGTCTAAACACTGTTGATATTTTTAATGCCATAAACCCCCTTCTTTACTCTTCAGTGGGACAGATTTGAATGCGATTTCCTTAGAATCAGATTTTCTGTGTTAATAACTGTATTGATAAATTAATTTTCAATAATGGGTAAAAGCTAGAGAAAATCCTCCCCCTACCCTATATTCCTTCCTCCATCCCTTCTCCCCAAGTAGAAAGCATATTTTAATTAGTGCCTTCTAATAAAACATTCTGTGACATGTCTAAACACTGTTGATATTTTTAGTGCCATAAACCCCTACCCTATATTGCTTCCTCCATCCCTTCTCCCCAAGTAGAAAGCATATTTTAATTAGTGCCTTCTAATAAAACAAACATTTTCCAGACAAAATTTGACAATTCATAAAGAGCTCTAGCATGCTTTACAGATTAGGAAGCTGAGCCTTTGAAACGCTAAATAGTCCTTTTTCTCTTAACTGACTCCTGGGCTTACGCAACTATGCTGCTCTAATACTCATTTGAAAATTCTCGAAAATATGTGCTAAAATAAATTTTAACTTGTGTCTATTACAGGATATGTTCTTACGTTTATTGTAACATTTAAATAAATTAATCTAATGGGGATTTCGGACTAAGGGAAAAAATATCAGGACGCTTTATTCATGACAGGTGGGTAAAGGATTAAATAGAAACAAGCTTTTGGGCTAATCCAAATTGTACTGAGTAGGCAGATCATTACACTGACTCCCAAAGCCAGCCTGTCTTGGGTTGTAAAGGCGACTAAACAGCCTTATTCATAGGCATGAATAATCGGCATTAAAATTTCTTTATTTAGAAAACATACTACAAATATAATGAAGTATTAGACTGGACCATTACATCATAATCAACCACAAACAACCATGAAACTGGACAAAATATATAAATTATTGGGTTTGAGACTGTAGTGGATTGAATGTCCCTCCCAAATTTATTGAAGCTCGAATGATGTCCCTGAAGTTTTGTGTATTAGAAACTCTAGCCCCACTGTGACTCTAGGGAGGGTGGGAAATCCTATTATGGTAATTGTAAGGTGGGGCTTTGGGGAGATAATCAGATTGTAGGTCTGTGCCATAGCAAATGGATTAATAATGGTGGTCAGGGGTATGGCTCTGAGGGTTTTAAAAAGAGTGAATAAGGAGGTTAGTCTCTCTCTCTGCTCTGCCATTTCTGCCAGATGAGACTCCTGGATCACTGTCACAACCACCAAGACCCTCATCAGATATGTTGCCTGGACTTTGGACTCCCCAGCCTCCAAAACTATAAGCAGTGAATTTTATTTTCTTTATAAATCACCCAATTCCAGGTATTTTGTTATAAGCAACAGAAATGAACTAATGCAGGGGCTTTGGACAACAGGCAGCATAAGACAATAATCTCTTAAAAAGGGAAATTTGTAAGGAGACCCACATGATTTCTCTAGGACAAATCCCCAACCATGGTACGAAAAGTTAGAATCTAAGAAAAAAACTATGGTTTCTGCTGAGCTGAAGTGGCTAAGATCTAAGTATAAGGACCCTTGAAGCAGCTGAAATCTGAAAGACAGGCACTGGAGGAAAAAGGCTCTTAGTGATAAGCAATAATTCTGTGGGGAGGGGTTACCTATGAGTTCTTGATTAAGTACTATTTGCACATACACAGAATAAGATTACACATGTCTACCAGAGAGCAGCTGCTATAAGTTTGACAGAACAAAAGAGATATTAGAATTTGAGTAGTGCTGAAGGACATTAAAGTTCTGTCCCAGGAAGAATAGAAAAATCTCATTAACGCATTTGGAATCCGAGATACCAGAGAGTAAAGCCTCTCGAGAGTTAGGTTCTTCAGCTGTTACTTCCTCTCCGAAGTAAGGTCTACACCTTAGAGTTAGGTCTACTGTAGACCAGCCTTAACGAAGCCAAAACCAAGCTCAAACCAGACCTTCAAAATTGAGAGTTTGGTAGGTAGAACTTACAATACTAGAGGAACTGAAGAAATGGCTTTCCACAGATCCATCCAAAAACACACAAAATCAAATTTACACAATTTAAAGGATGACCAGCCCATAATTGAAATGCTTATTAGAACAAAAATGAACACTCTTGAGAAGAAAATAAGAGATTCAGAATCCCTACAATATTATTCACAATGTCCAGTATATAATTAAAAAAAAAAAAGACAGACATGCAAAGAAACAGGAAAACGAAACTCAGCTTCAAGTAAATAAAAACAAATAGACGTTAGAAACCAAATTCAGGGTGCCCTGGCATTGGAGTTAGAAGACAAATATTGTAAAGTAACTAATATAAATACATTCAAAGAATTAAAATAAAATATGTTCAAATAACTAATGGAAATATGTCTAAATGTATAAAATAGAAAAGAAATCTCAGCAGAGAATGGAAATTGCACACAAAAAAACAAAATCAAAATTCTAGAATGGAAAAGTACAATAACTGAAATAAAAAATTAAGTGGATAGGCTTAATAGTAAATTGGATATGGTAGAATGCAGGGTCAATAAATTTGAAGACAAAAAGTAGAAATAATATTGAATTTGGAAAAGAAAGGGAAAAGATTGAAGAAAATTAAAAGAAGTGCAGAAAATTGATGGACGATATCAACTGGAATGCCTGAAAAAGTTGGTGAGAATGGTATAGAATTTTTTTAAATAATGCCTTACAATTTCCTCAATATGAAAAACCTCAGCTTATAAATCAAAGATGCTCAGAATTCCAAAGTAAAGATAAATGAGAGCTGAGATTATGTATCACCAGCAGAAAAATAATGCCTTACAATTTCCTCAATATGAAAAACCTCAGCTTATAAATTAAAGATGCTCAGAATTCCAAAGTAAAGATAAATGAGAGCTGAGATTATGTATCACCAGCAGNAAAGATGCTCAGAATTCCAAAGTAAAGATAAATGAGAGCTGAGATTATGTATCACCAGCAGACCGGCACTAGAAGAAAGGCTAAAAAATATTCTTCAGGAGGAAGGAAATTATACCAGATGCAAAGTTGGATCTAGAGGAAGGAAAGAGAAAACCAGAAATGGGAAAATATAAAAGAAAATCTTGTTTTTCATGTCAAGAAAATTTTGTTTTAAGTCTTTGAAAATTGATGGTTGTTCAATATAAAAATAATAATATTGAAGGCAGGTTTGAAATATACATAGAGGTAAAGAAATGACCACAACGGTAAGAAGAAAAACAGAAGGTCTTACATGCAGAAAGCAGGAACTGTGAAGTGTGAAATGTAGAAGGGGAGTTTCTCAGTAGTAACGTGAAAAATGAAATTTAGGAAGCATTAGGTGTGAAGTGTGAGGTATGAAATGTGAAATGATAAAATATGACTCTACATGGACTTTGACGTGTTAGGGATGGATATTGTAAATGCATTAACTAAAAATAAAAGAAGTGTAGCTAATAAGCCAAAGGAGGATGTCAAATAGAATAATAAACTATATTCAATTAATCCCAAAGAAGGTACACAGGAAGAAAATAGAAACAAAGTTCAGGTGAGACAAATAGAAAAATTATAGCAATTTTGTAGACTTAAACCCAACCATAATTATGACTACATTAAATACACATGGTTTAAATATTCTAATTAAAAACACAGATTGTCAGATGGGATAAAAATAACTCTCAGCTAGAGTTTGTCTGCAGGAAATGTACTTAAACAAAGATATACATAGGTTGAAAATAAAAGAAAAAATATATACTATGGAAACACTAATCAAAAAAGCTATGTTGGGTATATTAATATCAGACAGCATGACTTAAAGACAAAAACAATTATTAGAGATAAAGAGGGGAATTTCACTATAACAAAAGGGGCAATGCATCCAAAAGACATAACAATCCTAAGGATGTATGCACCTAATAATAAAACTTTAAAATTCATGAAGCAAAAGTTGGTAAAAGTAAAGGGAGAAATAAACGAATTCACAGTAACAGTGTAGTTGGAAATTTTAACAGCCTACTCATTAAGATGAGACAAGTAGAAAAAAATATCAGTAGGAATATGGATAATTTGAGTAACACTATCCACTGAATTAATTGACATTTACAGAATACTAAACACACAACTGCAGAATAAACATTCTTTTCAAATTAACATATAACGTCCACAAAATATACCATGTAATGGGCCACAAACTGAGTCTTGCTGTATTTCAAATGATTAAACCTCATGACAGTTGATGTTAGACCACAATAGAATTAATTTAAAAGCCAATAAAAATAAAATATCGAATAATATTCAAATATCTGGAATTTAATTAACAAACTGCTAAATATCTCATGGATGACAAAACAGGTCAGAAGGGAAAACAGAAAATACTTTAAACAGAGTGATAAAGAAAAGACATCAAAATTTAAGAGAAGCATCCAAACAAAGCTTAGAGGGGAATTTTCAGTATTAAATCTCTATTTAAAATGAAAAAAAATTAAGATCAGTGATCTAATTATTTATTTCAAGAAGTTAGGAGAAACAGTAAATTCAACACACAATAAATGGGAAAAAAAATAAGAGGAATCAATGAATTAGAATAGGCAAATAATAGCAAAGATTAACAAAGCCAAGTTTGTTCTTTGAAAAGTTTACTAAAGTTAAGTAACACCTGACTAGAATGACCAAGGCCAAAGAGAATAAAATACGAGTTATCAATACCATAAATGAGAAAGGGGATATCATACATCCTACACACAATACAGGGAATATAGGGAATATTATGAACAATTTTATGCCAATAAATTTAATAACTCAGGTGAAATGACCACAAACCTTGAAATATACATTTACCTAGACTGACACAAGAGTAACTGGAAAAATTTAATTAGTCCTATACCTATTTAAAATTTTGAAGACGTGATAAGAAATATACCAGCAAGGAAAATTTCAGGCCCAAGTGATTTTACTGGTTAATGCTATGGTCCATTTATGGAGTGCATACCAATTTTAGAAACAAACAAAGAAGCAAACAAAACCCCTCAGAAAATAGAGATGGGTAGAATGCTTTAAAACAAATTTTGTAAGGAAAGCATAATCCCAATACTCAAACCTGTAAAATACTTTACTAAAAAAGAAAAGTACATACCAACAACACTCATGAACATAGACACAAACATTCTCAACAAAAGATTATCAAATTGGAAATAGCACCCTATTAAAAAAGGATAATAAATCATGTCCAAGTGGCATTTATCCCCAGGATGCAAGGTTGGGTCAAACATCAAAAAGAAAATCAATGTGGGGCCAGCCCGGTGGCGCACTGGATAGTGTGCCGCTTGGGAAGCGCGGCGGCGCTCCCGCCTGAGGGTTCGGATCCCACATACAGACCAGTTCCCGCTCACCGGCTGAGCGAGGCGCGGGAGCAGCACCGAGGGTTGCAATCCCGCTGCTGGTCCCCGGTCCGGTGCGGGGGCAACACTGGGGGTTGCAATCCATTGCCGGACACGGAAAAAAGACAAAAGACAAAAAAAAAAAAAAAAAAAGAAAATCAATGTAATTTCCCATATTGACAAAAAAAGATAAAAGTCATATAGTCATATCAACAAATGAAGAAATAACAATTAATAAAATTTAACACATATTCATGTTTACATATATCAGTCAACTAAGAATAGGAGAGAATTTTCTGAATTTGATAAGAAACACTTTGCAAATATTTTTACATCTGACAAAGGATTAATATCCAGAATATATAAGGAACTCAAACAACTTTACAAGAAAAAAACAAGCAACCCAGTTAAAAAATGGGCAAAAGAGCTAAGTAGGCATTTCCCTAAGGAAGATATACAAATGGCCAACAGACATATGAAAAAATGCTCAACATCACTCAGCATCCAGGAAATGCAAATCAAAACTACACTGAGATACCATCTCACCCCAGTTAGGATGGCTAAAATCCAAAGGACTCTGAACGATAAATGATGGCGAGGTTGTGGAGAAAAAGGAACTCTCATACATTGATGATGGGACTGCAAAATGGTGCAGCCTCTATGGAAAATAGTACGGAGTTTCCTCAAACAATTGCAGATAGATCTACCATATGACCCAGCTATCCCACTGCTGGGAATATACCCAGAGGAATGGAAATCACCAAGTCGAAGGTATACCTGTTCCCCAATGTTCATNATAATCAACCACATTGTATATGGACAAAATAAAATTAAAAAAAAAAAAAATATATATATATATATATATAAAAATAATAAAAAAAAAGAAACACTTTAAAATTCTAAAACCGCCATCACGTGTAATAGTATAAAACAAAAAAAATTTTCTCCCTAAGAATGAGAACAATGCAAGAATGTCTGTTTTATTCAATATAATACTGGAAGTCTTTGCCAGTATAACAAGAAAAAATAAAAAAGACATACATGTAACAGATTGGAGGGAAGATGTAAAATTGTCTTTATTTATAGACTACATGAAGAAAAAGTAAATATTAGGAAATCTTCAGTAATCTGTAAAAATGTCTTCTGGAATTGTTAAATGAATTTAGTAAAGTTTAGAATAAAAATTTATGATTATATTAATCATATGCCTATTATATTTGAAAAGTAAAGTAACAATATAATGATAACAATATCATGAAAATATCTAGAAATGAATGTGACAGAAAGCTTGCAAGACTGGTACATTCAGATTGACAAAGAAATTACAGAATGGAGAACAGAGAGTGATATCACGTTCATGGACAGGAAGCCTCTGTTTTTAAGATGCCAGTTCTTTCCAAATTGAACTCTAGATTTATTGCAATCCTGTCAGAATCCCAGAAAGCATTTTTTGTTTGTTTGTTTCATAGACATTGTTAGGCCACTTCTGCAATTTGTATCAAGAAGCCAAACTATAATACTTCTAGAAGAAAACATGGTAGATAATCTTTACAACTAAGGTAGGCAAAGATTTCTTGGACAGTAAATAATAAGCACTAACCTTAAAACTTGATAAATAAAGCTTAATCTAGAGTAAAACCTGCTTTTTAAAAGGCATTGTTCGGAATAAAAATCAAGCCACAGACTAGGAAAATAATCACAGTATGTAATTCGGACAAAGAATGTCTATCCAGAATATTTAGAAAACCTTAGACAGTTTATTAATAAGAAGTTGACAAATCAATTAAAAATGAGTGAAAGGACTTGAAAGAATCCTTCACAAATGAAGGTACACAAAGGCATGCAAATATTCAATAAAATGAAAAGTTGTACAACAAGATTAGGCGTCAGAAAAATACAAATTAAGCCATTATGAGAAGATATTTCACACCCACTAGAATGGCTAAAATTGACAAGAGCACTAGTATCAAGTGTTGACAAAGCAAAGGAAATAGAATTCTCCTACCTTGCTGATGAGTTTGTAAAATATTACTGGAAAACTGTTTTTCAATTTTTATTGCACAAAGCATAAAGTTACCTTTTGACCTAGCAATTCTACTGTTAGGTATTTATTTTTGAAAGCAGATGCCACAAAAAGACAGTAGTTTTATTCATAGTTGGGAAAATTGGAAATTACTCTAATGTTTATTAATAAGTTAATGTATAAAAAAGTTGTGGTATATCAATACAACAAAATATTACCCAGAGGTATACAGTAACAGATCTCAGGTACAACAAATCTGAGAAGTGACATCACTCCACTTCTGCCTATTCTCTTGGTCACGCAGACTGACCTTGTCATGTGAGAGGACTAAACACAAAGGTATAAAGGCTGCGAATTCCAGGAGTTTGGGATCATTTGGAGGTTGGCTGCCACAGGTATTTTTAGGAGCCAGTTATCTGGCAGTTGTCTGGTGGTGAATTAAAATGTAAGGAGTCTGGAATGGGGTAGAGAAGCAGGGCTGGGAAGAAAGGTTTTGATTAGAGTTATGATAGAAAATTTGACGTGTATGTGGCAGAAATAAAACTGGCATTGTCCAAAACAAATTGTAAAGGAACTCATCTGCAGCAATGAGACTGCAAATAATGTTGGATAAAGCTCTTTGAAAAAGGATTTAGTTTTGGAAGCAAGACTAGGAAATACATGGTCCTCTTGTGTCCAAAAGTATCCAGTTGGCTTGGCTCATTGCTGTATGTCTGTTGATGTTGATAGATAATTTGCAAATTGTGTTGTCAACACAACATTTAATCTGCTCTGAGCAGCTCATAAACAACACTTTGATTAATTCTTTCAGTCCGCATCTTCTGGACAAGATTTACAGAGCTCTGCTTATTTGGATGAAAAATAGAGAGAGACAAGCTGTCAGAATAAGGGGAAGGGGTATGGGAGGATTTCCCTTTCCTTTTTTTTGGTTGAAATTAAGAAATTTTTTTTAAATCAAGGTTTTAAATGTTTGGTTCCAAAAGGGAAGGTTTCCTAAGTGCAGTTCAGCAACTGGCATGAGACAAAGTCAGTGTCAAGGTGGGGTAAGTCAGAGCAGACACAGGCAGATTGGTAGTGAAATACTGTAGAAAGGAAGAGTTAGTCAAGCCTAAGGCAGGAGATGACTTTCTGAATTAGCCAATTAGTTCCAGAAATCTGTTGGACAATTACAGTTAGGAGAGCTTGCCATCTACGCTCTCTGTGGAATACTCAATATAGTGTCAAATAGAATTATGATCAATTATGATCATTTTTTTAAAAAAGATTAGAATACAAAAGTCATTCAATGATATGAAATATAAAGGTAAATATGTATTATTATCGAACAATTGTGTGTGTGTGTGTGTGTGTGTGTGTGTGTGTGTGTGTGTGTGTGTGTGTGTGTGTGTGGGTGGGTGTGAGAGAGACACAGAGAGAGACAAAGACTGATTGATTCTGCTGTCCTTTTGTTGTGTTATTACCTGCCAGTTTTCCCCCCAGGTCCCCAAATCTGTTTAGTTGAGCAGTTTCTATTAATTTTGGCTTTGAAATAATTTTCCATTGAAGCATGCCTTTTAATCAGCACCTCTCTACCTTTGTTGATTTATCCTAGCCAACATAAGTGAAGAGAGTTCTAAAACACTGTTTATGGAATACTCCTGCATCACTTTGAAACATGGTGATCATCTAGGAGCTTAGGCATAAAAACCTGGAAATGAATGTCATTTGGAACAAGGTCCTTTCATAGCAATTATGACACAAGATGTACAGACAGTCTGTGGCTGATAGGGAAAAAAGATCCAAGAAAATAGCTATCTAATAATTTCAGGACTATTAGAAATGTAAATAACCCAACAACACAATTCCTCCTTGTATTTGTCCCCTTTTATGCCTGTCTCCTCTCAAAGGGATAAATATGATTTTTATGAGCTGCGTTTTGGAGTGAGCACATTACCAGAGATCGTGCCAAGTGTTTCTTTTGTTGTTCACATCTGCATCTTTCGATATGATGAAGAGTCAACAAGAAAGTAGATTTCATTTTGTTCCTTTGACAAATAAAGTTCACTTTGGGACACCACTGGAAAAAGAACATAAACATTACATCCATACCACAAAAACTAAAACTGAATTTTCCATGAGTGGTGGTTATAAGTTGTAAATCATATGTAAAGCTCTTGGAAATATTAACCCAGATTCAGAAATTAGTAATTATATTGACCTTGACATTTGTCCTCATTACCTTGTTCCCAGCTCTCACAATTAGTTTAGCTGAGAATGTCATCAAAACCCTGTGTTTTAGGTCTATTTCTAGTAAGGAGCTCCTTCAAATCATTGCCCCATGAAAATTACAATATTAAGGACACAAAGGTGTACATGTATCTACTCGCAGTAATTGTGTTCAGAAAGAGTCCACATAAATCTCCTTTAAGGGCTTCATTCTGTTTGATGGACTTCATGTACTCTCTTAAAACTGAAATTATTTCAAACCATTGTTCTACAACAGATTATCAGCAATTATTGTATTCGAAAAGGGAAAGGGCGAAAGAGAACAATTTGAAAGGTTCACATTGGGAAATAAACTTCAGGCTTTTAACTTTAGCATGGCAGAGGCTGATTAAACCCCTGTGATTCTGGAATTCTCACTTCCACGCCTTAGACCACAATTTGTTGGAAGCATTATTGTTGTACAAGCAATATGCTGATGCAGTCTAAATGTAACACTACCCTTCTGAAAAACGAGGGAACCACATATTATACAAAGAAGAAAACACCTAGTGATTTTCAATCTTCTGAAAAGAGCAATAATCTATTGGGTTTACTTCATGATTATAAAAGCCTAATAATCTATGATAGCTGAAAGCAAATGTGATTTATTAGGGTCTTTCACAGACAGAAGATAAACCTATAACACGCAAGCAAACATTTTTTTTGAAGGAGTGTACTGAAAAGAAAATAGTCAACAGCTTGCTTACTTTGTAGCTCGAGAAAGTGATGATTTGAGGCTCTGAAATATCAGAGTTGATGAATGGTAGAAGCCAAATTATAACTGTTGTTCCATGGGGAGATAAACTTTCACCTCTGTGAAGAAAATATAGATTACTAAAACTGATTGCAAGCAATCAGCACTGTATATTCTTCTTCCCTAACTGAGCAATGTTTGAATTTGTGCCTTTCAGACAAATGCATTAATAACATTTAGCCAGTAGGTATTTGTGGAAGAAATTGGAAATTGTTTTTAATTTGTTGGTTTGGTGAAGCGATAATATATTGAGCCATAAGGGAGGGGGTAAGAAAAAAAACCAACCTATTGGTATACAATTCTTATTTGCATAAGTAAATATATTAATGCACACAGAGCCATGTTGATCTTATAAACTCTCCCACACAAACAAAAGGGTTAATAGACAGGCAGATTTTTAAAAAATCATGACCATGTTGTGAAATATGAATTTAACACATAACTCATTGGAGGCTCCAATGAGTTATGGGCCTCATTTACTGCATATTACAGACATTTTTTTTCCATATTCCTTTTCAACAAGTCATATGGTTTAAATTAATTTCATCTTAGGTTTTTTAGGATCTTCCACAGACTGTTTTCTGCAACAAACTGTAATATTCTCGCTCTTTTAATTCTATAGTAAGATGCTATTAAGTGCAGTTCTTTAATTACCATGTGAGGCAGTGCCTCAGGAATGTATTCTGTATTCCTATTCTGCAATAGAAACAAACGGAGTTAGAGTTTGAATTAAGAATTCATACTTAACCAATGAACGTAAAGAAGCTGCAAATTCTTAATGGATGAAGGTGAATGGATAAAAGGTCAGTGTTAGCTGGGGGTAGAGGTCAGGGTGGGTTGAGCATTTAGACCCACCTTCAGGAATCAGGAAAGGAGGCTCAGTAACAACATCCTGAAGGGTTAAGAATATTAAAGGGCCCCATTTTCCATAACTTAGCTCATAAATCATATTTTCAGGTACTTTACATGATTTATGAGAGGCTGGCTGTCTGCATGATCAGTAAGTTGCATTAAAATGGCAATTGGTCCTTTCAAAACAGAGCCTTATGATAAGAATTCAAATCTCAGACAAGGCAAATCTCAGCATACAAGTCATCTACAGTTCACTCTCTATGTCTAAAATTCAGGATATAAAATAAAAATATTAAGTGGGAATAACACTGGGCTGAAATCATGATACTTGGATTTTTTTTTTTTTTCCTCACTGTGACCTTGATTAAGTCATTTATTTTCTTTGGGCCTCAGTTGCTTCTTCAATAAAATAAAGGCTTCAGGGCCCTTCCTATCCCTGAATATATAGTAAGCATTGCATACACACAAATTATATATTCCTGTTTTGAGTATATATTTGTATCTTGTTTATTATCCATGTGAACGTTATATATTATGTGAGATATATGTAAATATGCATGCATGTATATATATTATATATAAGATGGTGTTTCCTTAAAAATAAAGTATTTGAAAGGAACTGTAGCAAATATATACATCTTTGCACTGTATGTATAAAGAATATATATGAATACATTTATATATGTATGAAACATATATTATAAAATAATGTATACATATTATACTTAGGAAAACTGATAACCATTCAGCACTATCAGTTTAGGGTTCTTGTTAGCTGAATTTGCCTATTATTCTGAAAATCATAAATACTGACTCTTAAAAATATTGAATTTATGAATGGGATTGTAAAGTATAATCAAGCACTATATCCAATAAAGGCAGTATGTTGTTTTCTTTTGGAAATAAAAACAGGAAATTGCTACGACAATTGCACTAACATTGATAATGGGTAAATGAAAGATCAAAAGAGGTTTATAAAGGGTGTCTTGTCACTTTATGTTAATGAAAATAAATTTCATTTCAACGATGAATTAAAATGCATAACTTTTTTATTAAACCTTTATTCAAATGAAACTCATTCATATTTGGATTTTATATTGAAGGACTGATAGATCTTTTGAATCTTTTTAAGAAGAACAAATTTAGTGTATATTGATCTCTTTGCAAAGGCATTCTGTCCCATTGGATTATCTGGGAGTTATATTTTCCTGAGCACACCAGCCATGAGTAAGACTCAACAGGTCACTGGAAAGCCAAGAAGCAGAATGTTTCCGTTTCTGAGTTCAGAATTACCTGATACATTGGATCAGTTGAGAATTATGAAACCTAAGCTTTTCATTAATAACAAGAATCTAAATATAGGTTTTTCCCTAATAAACTGTCCATTGTCCTTGTATGTCAGAAAAGCCACTGACCTCTGGTGCCTGCGCTCATTGGCTAGAGACACTGTCTCTATCTCTGGCTCTCAGTCAGCCACTGTAGAGATCTGTAATCTTTCAGATTGGGTCATTTGGGTTGTTGGCTCCTTCTTTTGGGGAGACAGGCACTACTATTCTAGTTAGTCCCCCAGGGCTTCCTTACCCATTGCTCTTGGTTCTAGTCATATAGTCGAATCCTCAATGTGATTTTGGACTGAAGATTCTGTTGACCATGATATTAATTATGCCCATGTCTTTGGCTCAAATATGCTCAGCATCATATTCTTCCATTGATGTCCCGGGGAGCATGTTGTGGGCCAAATTTGAATTTTCTACATGAAACCAGGAGCTTTTGCATTTAAAAAAAAAAAAATATATATATATATATATATATACTTACACACACACATGTATATATAACTTCATAACTAGAATACTATTTTTGGAGTTCATAAGTACAACTTACAGAATTTGGTGTAATGTAGGTTTTTGCACAATGCCTACTGTATTAAACCATTCAGAATGAGAAATATAAATCGGAGGCTGACAGAATACGTACAAGAAAGAAATGAGTTATAAATCCTTCAGGTCCTCTAGGCCTTCAGTGTTTTGCAAAGGCTAGTCAATAGACGATCAGCATCGTGTGTGTTTCTGTGTGTGTGTGTGTGTGTGCGCGCGCGCGCGAGCGCACGCACATGTGTATAAAAAGTCTGGAAGTATAACTCCAAACAGTCAATGTTTATCCAAGTTGCAGAGGAAGAATGAGAGCAGCAAGAAGCATTAAGTACTATATTTGCTTTTCAATTGATAGACTTTTGGACTTCGTTGGATTTGAAAAAATAAGAATGTATTTGCATATTGCATGTATAACTTAAAAATACAATATATTGATATTCTATAGAAGGAGTCTGATCAGCTAATTGATCTTGGTATATCACCTTATGGTAAATTTGCCCATTTTTATTTTTCTGCTTATTAATTTGTAGTTCAATAGTAGTGTTCTTTATGATTCTTGTGTTTAAACCATGATAATTTGGGGAATAAATAAAAAATAAATCAATATAAATAATTGAATGTTCATGAGAGTTATAAATATCATGCTGGCTAATTGGGTTTCACTGAGTGCTGTGTTTGAGACATGACGGGTCCACCTGATCCATGCAAGTCCTCATCTGCTCACATGGCATACACTGAGAAGTTCTCCAAATCTTTACTTTTTATGTCAGAGTAGAGTGGATTTTATGCTGTTCCTTTGGTGTGTATTTCAAATAATAAAAAAAGAAATGGGTATAAATATCATTGGTGCTTTCCTGCCCTACCTATATCTTCCTGGCCCTAATCATTTGTATTGGTTAGGGATCTCCAGAGAGTCAGAGTATCTGTCTATTGAGGAAGACATTTATTTGGAGAAATTGGCTCATGTGATTGTGGAAGTTGGTATCTGGCATCTGAAATCTGTAGGGCAGGGCTGGCAGGCTACAAACTCAGGTAAGATTTCATGCTGTGGTCTTGAAGCAGAATTCCTTCACCTTGAGAACTCAGTTCCTGCTCTTAAGGCCTTCAACTGATTGGATGAGGCTCACCCACATTTTCAAGGGTGCTACAATCTGAATGTGCCCCAAGCTCATGTTGGAACTTAATCTGTGATATAGTATTTGAAAGATGGGGCCTTTAAGAGGTGATTGGATCATGAGGACTAAGCTCTCATGAATAGATTAATCCATTCATGGATTTGTGGGTTAATAGTTTAAAGGGTTGTCAGGGAGGAGACTGGGGGCTTTATATGGAGAGCAAGTAGCACATAAAAATGCTCTTTCTGCTCCTTGCCATGTGACACCCTGAGTCACCACAGGACTCTGCAGAGACTCCCCACCAAGAAGAATTCCCTCACCAGGTATGCTCCTTGGACTTTGGCCTATCCAGCCTCTAAAACCATGAGAAATAAATTCTGTTTCTTTATAAATCACCCAGTTTCAGGTATTCTATTATCAACAACAAAAAATGGACTAATACAGAGGATAATCTTCCTACTTAAAGTCAACTCGTTGTAGATATTAATGACAGCTCCAAAATACCTTCACAGCAACATCCAGATTAGTGCTGATGAAATGACTGGGTATTGTCGTCCAGCCCCAAGTAGACACGCAAGACTTCCCATCACAGTATTTCAGTGCCCAATATCCAGCTGTGAGTACGTGCAAGTCTTTTCTGAGGGCTTTCCCCAACTTATGCAGCCTGCTCTGTCTGTGCATGTGGCTAAAGTTCAGGAGAACTAACACCTCCAAGAACCCTTTTCCTTCCACGGCTGATGGTAATTGACGTATAAATACCCTAGCTCTCTCACTAACTCTAGGCGTATGTGCTTCCCTCTCACCTGCCAGTGTTTCATGAAATTACTCCTCACATAAATTACTTCTACTTGAATTTTAGGGTCTGTTTCTGGCATAACCAAAAACTAACACACCATTATTAT
>NW_007726948.1:91079-92216 GCF_000696425.1 Galeopterus variegatus | reverse complement strand
TCTAACTCTAGGCGTATGTGCTTCCCTCTCACCTGCCAGTGTTTCATGAAATTACTCCTCACATAAATAACTTCTACTTGAATTTTAGGGTCTGTTTCTGGCATAACCAAAAACTAACACACCATTATTATCTTAAATGCTGTGAACATTCTGGGATAATTCTTGAAACCTAGAGGGTACACAACTTTTTAGCTAGAACATATAAATCTGCATTAGTGGTTCCCATTTTTTTTTCTCAGTATGAAGACCTTGTTTTCATGTTAAAAATTCCCATATCTTCAAAACAGAGTAGCTGTATATTTTATATCTATTGAATAAAAAAATACAGTTGTATTAAGAATCCAGTTTTAAGAATATTTTGCAATAAGTTTATTTGATTATTTTATTTGCCAAAAAAATCAAGACCTCATTAAGTTGCAGATATCATTTTGTTCACTACTGTATTTCCAGAGGCTTGAACAGGGACTGGCATAGAATATGCATTCAATAAGTATTTTGGAATGAATGAACAATGTAGATGGCCAAGAGTTCTTTTTTATCTTTGGTTTAGCTTCAGTAATTTGCAAATAAGGCTGTATTAAAATAATATTTGAGAAATATTTTTAAAATAAAAATGCTGGATACTATCCCCCAAAATGGCAAATGTGTAGGGCAGGGCCCAAGAATTTAAGTGCACACATAAGTACACACATGCATGTATATAAGTGCATGTGTATAATATATTTTGTGATTTTCAGCAAAAATTTAATTATTGTCTTAGCATTTTAAATATACTATTTCTGTAGAATAGATTCTTAGAAAATGAATTACTGAAAAAAGGGAATGCATTTCATGCATTTGCAAAATAAAATATCGTTGAATTTTCCCTCAAAAATTTTATAGTAGTAAGAATGTTTATTCTTAACACTCTAACCAGTGTTGGGTACTGACAATTAATTTTTGGTTTTGCCAGTTGTTTCATAAATATATATCATAATGTACTAATTTTTTATTTTGATTGTTCTAGGGTTAGCCAACTTTTTTCACTTTTTCTATTTTTAAAATCATGAATATTTCCTGGTCTATAGAATTTATAGAACACTCTAACCAGTGTTGGGTACTGACAATTAATTTTTGGTTTTGCCAGTTGTTTCATAA
>NW_007726948.1:89260-89920 GCF_000696425.1 Galeopterus variegatus | reverse complement strand
CGATCCGTTGCCGGACACGGAAAAAGACAAAAGACAAAAAAAAAAAAAAAAAATCATGAATATTTCCTGGTCTATAGAATTTTTATCCAAATAGTTTGCTCCTTTTTCTATTAAATTTCTGGCTTTATTTGAAGATTGATTCTATTTTAGCAAAATATATTTTTGTTATATATGCTGCTAATATTTTTGTGTCTGCTTTATTTCAGCTATTTTTATAATCTTCTTCAGTATAATCTTCTTTAATGAATTAAAATTTATGTCTTCCCTCCCACATGCCATCTTCTGGTACTCGTTTTTTGCATATTTAGAAGATTTTCCCATCTCAAAGTTGTAAATATACTCTCTTATATTTTTGCCTAACTTTTTTCTTTTTAATATTTTTATTAAGGTTTTTATTCCTCATGGTTTTTTTTTTTGTTTTTTTTGTAACCAATGTTAAGTGGGGATATGATTTATTTTTTTCAGAATCGGTTAGCCAATTATTTCAACATTATTTATTTAATTGTTTATACTTTGACCACTGAATTTTAAATATGTCAAGTTTAACACATAGCACATTTATACATGTACATGGGTTTGTTTCTAGACCACAGATAATGTTCCCTCAATCTATTTCTCTATTCTCACACCAATACCATACTCTTTTAATTTATGTAGGTA
>NW_007726948.1:84019-89187 GCF_000696425.1 Galeopterus variegatus | reverse complement strand
TTTTTTCAGAATCGGTTAGCCAATTATTTCAACATTATTTATTTAATTGTTTATACTTTGAACACTGAATTTTAAATATGTCAAGTTTAACACATAGCACATTTATACATGTACATGGGTTTGTTTCTAGACCACAATTTTCCCTCAATCTATTTCTCTATTCTCACACCAATACCATACTCTTTTAATTTATGTAGGTATAGAATGTATCTTGTTATCTGGTAAAGCAAGTTGCCATCATTGTTCTACCTTTTAAAAATTTTCCTAGAAATTCATGCATATGTTCTCATAAAAGTAGTTAGAATTATCATATCAAGTTCTATGAAAAGATCGTGTAGGGATTTGATATGTATTTAATTGGAATTTTAGTTTATTGTGGGAGAAATGAGTATCTTTACAATATTGTGTCTTCCCTTCTAGGAACATGGTATATCTTTGCATTTATGTATATGTTCTTTTATGGCCCACCTGGTGCTTGAAGATATAGTGACAATTGAATCCAATTTGGCTTTTGATTTATTGGAATATAGAATGTCTATATCTTCATCCTGCTCTCTGCAAACTGCTGCCAAAAAGGAACCTAGAACAATTATATTCCATTATGTAGAAGAAAACCATAAATGCATTAAAAAAATAAACCAGTTGTTTCTTTAAAATGCAGTTTTCAGTAATATGGATATTTTCACAATATTAATTCTTCTGATCCAGGAGCATGGAATGTCTTTCCCTCTTTTTGTGTCCTCTTTAATTTCTTTCAGCAGTGATTTGCAGTTCTCATTGCAGAAATCTTTCATCTCCTTGGTTATGTTGATATCCAGGTATTTTATTTTTTTCAAGACTATTTTAAATGGGCTTGCTTTCTTGATTTATTTTTCTGCTAGTTTGTTATCGGAGTATAAAAATACAACTGATCTTTGCATGCTGATTTTATATCCTGGAACTTCAGTGAAATTATTTATCAGCTCTAAGAGTTTTTTTGGTAGAGTCTTTAAGTTTTTCTATATGTAGAATCACATCATCTGCAAATAGGGATGGTTTGACTTTGGCTTTTCCAATCTGGATGCCATTTATTTCTTTCTCTTGCCTGACAGCCCTGGCTAGTACTTCCAGTACTATGTTAAATAGGAGTGCTGAGAGTGGGCATCCTTGTCTTGTTCCTGTCCTTAAGGAAAAAACTGAAAGCTTTTCCATATTCAGGATGATGTAATCCCCACCAAAATAACAATGACATGCTTCACAGAAATAGAAAAAACAATCCTAACATTCATACAGAACAACAAATGACCCCAAATAGCCAAAGCAATCCTGAGCAAAAAAAATATAGCCAGAGGCATAACACTCCCTGACTTCGAACTATACTACAAAGCTATAGTAACCAAAACAGGATGATATTGGCATAAAAAACAGACACTCGGACCACTGGAACAGAATAGAGAACCCAGAACTTATAGCCAACTGATCTTTGATGAAGGCAACAAGAACATACATTGGGGAAAAGACTGTCTCTTCAATAAATGGTGCTGGGAAAACTGGAAATCCATACATAGAAAAATGAAACTAGAGCCATACATCTCACCATATACCAAAATCAACTCAAAATGGATTAAAGACTTAAATATAAGACCTGAAACTATAAAATTCCTGAATGAAAACATAGGGGAAACACTTCAGGATAGAGGTCTGGGAAAAGACTTTCTGAATATGATGCCAAAAGCACAGGTAACAAAAGAAAAAACAAACAAATGGGATTATCTCAAACTGAAAAGCTTCTGCACAGCAAAAGAAACAGAATGAACAGACAACCTACAGAATGGGAGAAAATATTTGCAAACTATGCATACAACAAGGGATTAATATCCAGAATATACAAAGAACTCAAACAACTCAACACTAAGAAAACAAGTAACCCAATTAAAAAATGGGCTAAGGAGCTAAAGAGACATTTTTCATATGAAGATATACAAATGGCCAACAGACACATGAAAAAATGCTCAACATAACTCAACATCCTGCAAATGCAAATCAAAACCACACTGAGATATCATCTGACCCCAGTTAAACTGGCTATTGTCAAGAAAATAGAGAATAAAAAATGCTGGTGAGGATGTGGATAAAGGGGAGCCCTCCTACACTGTTGGTGGTACTGTAAATTAGTGTAGCCATTATGTAAAACAGTTTGGAGATTCCCCAAACAACTACAGGTAGAACTGCCATAAACCCAGCAATCCCATTGCTGGGTATGTACCCAAAGGAATGGAAATCATGTCCTAGAGATATCTGCACTCCCATGTTTATTGCAGCTCTATTTACAGTAGTCAAGAGTTGGAATCAAACTAAATGTCCACTCACAGATGACTGGATAAGGAAAATGTGTTATATATATTCAGTGGAATAGTACCCTACCATAAAAAAAAAAAAGAATGAAATACTGCCATTTGCACCAACATGGATGAACTTAGAGAAAATTATGCTAAGTGAAATAAGCCAGGCACAGAGAGAGAAATGCCACATGTGCTCACTCATAAGTGGGAGCTAAAAGAAAGAATGAAAGAAAGAAAGAAAAGGAAGGAAGAAACAATCACAATAATGCATTAAACTTTCAAAAAAAAAGAGAACCTGTGGTTATAGAGGTGGGAAAGGGGAGTGGGCAAGAAACTAGTTAAGGGTCACAAAGATTGATTACGTTTTGTAAACACAGCTATACTAATTATCCTGTTTTTTATCACCACATATTGTACACATGTATTGTTATTTGATTCTGTATCCCACAAATATATATAATAAATAAAAGTAAATAAAATGCAGTTTCCAAGGATTTCAAATTATAAGTCACCGGAAAGTATTTTTTTGTCTCATGTTTTGATGGTAGGAGGCATAGTTAAATTTTAATCTACATTTAACATCCTTTAGTTCTCCAAACAAAAAACAATATATGTCATTTTTGAATTTATTTGTTGATAATTCATGCTTTTTATTACATTATTAATTTAAAGTAAATGAAACAGTATGCATCACTTGTTAAATGGGAAAAGTAAAAATTTGTCTTTATATAATATGAATATTATTAACGATTATATTAGCATCTTTATAATATGGTATTTAATAATATATGAATCTAAAGCCATTTTTATCTTAAATCACTTATAACACTCACAGAAAATGATAAAATGATACAAAATAATAATAGGGGGCTCAGGACAGGAATGGGTGTTTGGAAAGACAGGTAAGATAACACGCTCTGGGATATGTTTCCAGGACTCTGCTTCCTATTCTCTAATTTGGAGTTAAGTGCCCAGTGCTCTTTGTTTCAGCTCCTGCTTCTCCACATTTCATTCAAAGTCTCCAGCCATGACCAGACTGCTGAGAAACGGGAGAATGGGCTGGAGAGAAGGTGAGGAACAAGGCAGTCAAATACTTGCTCTTCATTTAGCGATCATTGCGATTTTCTTTCCAGAGCTTAAAGCTACTGGGCTCAGCATAACAATAACTTTGGCTACTTTGCATTCCTGTCTAGTAACTTAATTTGAGTAACAGTATTAATATTTTATCAGGAAATCAGCATTTTTCTTTTAAATATGTACTTTAGAAGCTTTATTGTACCCTAACATGTGATTTATGATATCTTGAGGCACAGATTATTTTCTATTGGATTGCTCGTCCCATTATTTTACAAAAGTCAATTGACCAATGAAATTCAATATACGGAACTTTCTTTTAGAGATATCTGATGTCACTGTTGCTGTGTAAAACTGCAGTTCAAAACCTGATCCTCAGATACAGCTGTCTGAAAAACCATGTGTCATGAAACCATCCCTATTATTCTGCCTTAGGTCACAAAGAAGTCTTGCCTTGTGCCCTTTAAGTTTCACACAGAAATTCTGGTATGTAGCTTTAAAACTTTTATTGTACATCTCACAAGAATTAGAGATCTTTTTCAAAGAAAAACCAGAGAAAGCCGGAGGGAGGGTGGACTGAAAATAATTTGGTACATTAATTTTTTCTCTCATTTTTCCCCGCTTTTCTTTCCCCCAACATTCAAGCAGCTAGCAGGCTCCTTGCACTTTAAAGCTCAGGAGGAAGAACATGGCAAGCCAGAAAAAGTAAAAGCCTGCACGGCTTCCTGGCTTTTGTTTCTAAAAGACTAAGTGCATTAAAATAAAGAGAAAGACAGACAAAAAAGAAGAGAGTGCTGACCCCAATCTAGAAAAGGTCCTCCTGAGGCTGTGAGGTGGGGAGAGATACATGGGTCCCATGGAGGTACGTTGGCACTGTCCTGAGAATGTGGCATAGAAGTTGGAGGTACTCAGAAGTTGATACCATAGGCTTATGACACCTAATCTTTCAAAATGCTTAAGACTCAAAAGTAGAAGGGGGGCATCACAGTGACAAATCCGAAAAGACCACATGGGCAGGGACAATTAGCATTTCATCCATAACCACTCAGGCCAAATGTCTGAAGACTGCAATGGCCTGCCCAAGGTTGCAGCTGCAATTGACCCTAGGAGGTGGCATAACACTGGGGAAGCGCCAAGAATAACTAAAGTTATTCCCACCAGAAGGAGGGAATTAAAGGAAATATATTGTATTTTTTAGCACCTATACCTCTGTGAATTTTAATAAATCCAGTTGGTTTTTCTATTTCCTGTGATTACTGTGCTTGCTTTCACACAGGTCTAAAATCCTGAATCTTTCTCCCAAAAATGTAATCTTTACTCTCAACCATCACAATGCTTGTGTATGCATTTGTGTAAGGGGGAGTTAAAAGATGACCTTTATTCCCAGATATTGGTAATGTGATCCAGGCTCTAATAATCCGATCCTTATAAAATTATGCTTATACTAGATGAGTAAGTTCTAGAGATCTGCCATACAGTGTAGTACCTATAGTTTATAATGAGGTATTACACACTTAAAAATTTGCTAAGAGGGTAGATTTCATGTTGTGTTCATATCAAAAAAACAAACAAAAAATCCCCCCCAACAAAACAAAAAAAGTGACACGAGGAAACTTTTTGAAGCGATGGATATGTTTATTATCTTGATTGTGGTGATTGTAACACAAGTGTATACTTATGTCCAAACTCATCAATTTTTATATATTGTATGCAGTTTTTTATATAGCAATTACGCCTCAACAAAGCTGGAAAATATTCCATAAATGTAAACAT
>NW_007726948.1:78036-83528 GCF_000696425.1 Galeopterus variegatus | reverse complement strand
AGTTTTTTATATAGCAATTACGCCTCAACAAAGCTGGAAAATATTCCATAAATGTAAACATATACATCCATAGAATAAAAAATGGGGGCCCAAAAATATGATCCTTGGGCTACTAGTAATGGGAATCAATTTGAAGTACCTTAATAAGAGGGATTCATTACAACTGAGGGCCTGAATGTAGCTAGAGCTTGGAGTGGGATTGGAAGCAGGAACTGGGCAGGTATAAGATGTATGGCAGGACTCTATAACAGAAATGAAAAAGCAGAAAAAGCCTATTGAGAGAGAGAAAGAGAGAGAGATGCTGCTGACTAAAGAAATCCCAGCTCCAAGTTTTTAGGACACACAATTTGATGGGACAGGAGGTCATTCTCAGAGTCTAGCACTTATGAGTGCTTATGTTTTTCTTCTCCCCACAATCCTAAATTCTTGATGCAGAGTACCTACCTACCATCCAGCTCTGCATCCTTCTTGACATGACCAAAACTGCCTGAATTGGGTTGTACACATTTATTTAAGGCTTTCAAATAATGATCCATATTACATATAAGTGAAAACTATGTAGCAGAACACGTATCCATGAAAAATACATAAAAGCTCACGTGAAAGAAACATGTGAAGTAATCAAGTTTATATATTATGCCTCTAGAACAGTCTTTTTTATTTCCTTTCCTTTTCCAAATTTTCTTCTATCTGGTACTTAATAGCATGCTTTAACTTTCCTTTTTCCTTCTTTCTCTTTCAAAACTAATCCCTGAACATATTTGCCTTTCTTAAAGACTATGATTTTTCTCCTTGCAATTTCGCTTTGCAAAATTTCTGCAATGTATTATTTCAACATGTTGATGTCATAGTCTTTGATGTAAATTCCTGACCATCTTGCCCCTCTGTGCTCTCGACAGTCTTCCTGACGCTCAGGAGGCTAATATTTAGCCCGATTTGCTAAATCACTGCTTCATTAATCTTGTTCCTTTACCCCAAATTTCATCCCCTTAACAGATCCTGAGTTTTCCACTTCCCAACTGATTTGCATTTTTCTTGGTTGTGTGCTGTTGAACAGCTGCTGTTTTCTCTCCAGAAGGGGGTGGGGAAGGGTTTCCATGGAGATGGTGATGACTCTGCTCAGATGTGGACATCTCCAATATTCCCACTGCACTTCTAATTTCTAGCATCTATTCCATGTGGAGCTCCTAAGTAGTTTTATTTCCTTGTGGCAATAAGCTCCTTGGAATTCTGACTCCAGAACTCTTTAATTGGCCCTGGTTTGTGGCCACCAATTTATTTAACTGACATCAAATGTATTTATTTATCATTAAGTCCTTATGTACTTGGAATTCTGACTCCAGAACTCTTTAATTGGCCCTGGTTTGTGGCCACCAATTTATTTAATTGACATCAAATGTATTTATTTATCATTAAGTCCTTATGTAGTTATGTGCTACAGAAAGCAATTAAAACAGGTACAATGCCTATTATAAATAGGACACCTTGCTATAGTGCTTAAGCCATAGTGGGCATAAAACAAATGCTCATTGATTGATTTGTGGTCATATACAGGAAACTTCTAAGTCTGTTTTGTTGCTGCAGGGGCCAGGGGTTAGGGGGAGACTAAATTAGAATCAGTTTAGAAGCACTTAGCAAATTCATTAGTTACATCTGTTTTAGTCATACTGCAAGTCTTACAAAATGCTGATTTTAGAGATGATCTTGCCTAACTCCATCATAAACTAATTAAATAGTTTAGGCGAGACAGCTGGCATTATAGGAAAAAGTTGAGTAACGGGAGGGCATATTATTAAAGCATTGGTTGTTTAAAGAATGAAAAAGACATAGGAAGTAAAGAATAAATAAAATTAAAACCTATAATACAATTCTTTATTCATTCCTTTATTCAGTCAACAAGTGTTTATTGAGGACCTACTGTGTGTTAGACACTGCTAGGCACAGCAAACAAAATTGTGAGCAAATATAGTCTCTTCTTTACAGAACTTAGAATCTAACGGAGGACACAAATATTAAACTAATAAAAATTAAGAAATATACAATTACATGCAGTAATAATATTTCTGAAAGAAAGGTACAGGGTGGTAGAAAAGCATTTAACAAGAAGGCAGAATCTAGGTTGAGGTACGTATGGCTGAAAGAAATCTAAAAAGCAAGTAGGAACTAATTGGACAGGGGTCATGCTAGGGTTTTAAGCAGAGTTAGCATTCCAGCAGTGCTTAACAATGACTAATATTTGTTGTTCAATTAAGATATTCAAGGGACACATCTAAGTACTTTACCATGAGGCAGGTTTTATTATTACTTTCACATATGAAGAAATAGATGAAAGAAGTGAAGTTCAAGGTGAAAGAGATGTGAGTCCAGGTGTCTGAAACCTAAGCACACATATGTGATCACCACTCTATCCTCTTTTACATAGTGAGCATAGACAATAATAGGATATTTCTTTCAAGTAATATAGAGATTTTATAGGACTACAGATATAACATAGAGGTCTAATCAAAAAATCTTATATTTGCTATTTGCTTGGTAGGTATAAAATGGGCAGAGTCTTTTTATGCCAGTAGACAATGTACCTATTAAAGAGATCATGAGATTGGAAAAGGGACTCTCACTAAAATCTGTGGAAAGTGTTGATCTCAAAACTTAATTTCCAAATGTCTGAAGTATTGTACTTTTTCTGTCCTTCCTTAATAGTTGATATGCATAGAATACTATACTTTAGCTATAATCCTGCATATGTAGAATATGCAGTCAGAAATATATGCCAATTTTATTTTTTGTCACTAGATAAAGATTTTTTAAGTCATCAAAAGCCAGAAAACACACATAATTGTTTTGCTTAATTTTGTTTTCCCTAGAAATCAGGATGGTGAAATGGGATGCTGTGGTTTAAATTTGGGCTCACCTATACCCAGGAGTTGTATGAGTCTGATTTTGTGTTGCTATAACAGAATGCCTGAGACTGGGTAATTTATAAAGAAGAGAGGTTTATTTAGCTTATGATTCTGGGACAGCTGCATCTGGCATGGGCCTCAGGCTGCTTCTACTCAGGGTGGAAAGTAGCAGGCAGCCGGCGGGTACAAACAGATCACATGGTGAGTGGAAGCAAGAGAGAGAGAGAGAGAGGAGGTGCCAGGCTCCTATAAATGATCAGCTCTCATGGGAACTAACAAATTGAGAACTCACTCACTACCCCTACCCCCCAGGGAGAGCATTAATCCATTCATGAGGAATCCATCCTAATGACTCAAATAGCTCCCAACACTGCCATGTTGGGGATCAGATTTCCACATGAGTTTTGGGATGACAACACAACCAAACTCTATCAGGAGTTACCAATGATTAGTGTAAAAAATTTGATAGAAATAAGATGTCTAAATTCAGTACAAAGTATAAATGTGGTTATTACCTATTACATATCAACTGAGTTTTGGGTGCAAAACCAAACCAAACCAAAAAAGAGAACTTGGGTTTTTCAGGCACATGGAGGTAGAATAATATGTACATGGATTTCACTGGAAAGAGTGAATTTGGAAAACTCAAGTCCTCCCATCCTTTTTCTGTTCCCACAGTTGATATTTTAGGCCATCATTTCCTAAGTGTCTGGATGTTTGCCTATACTCCCCACTCATTTGGCCCAAGAATAGATGAAGCCTAATGTTGCTATTGTGCTCTTTTGGACGCACTAATAGTTTAATTGTATTTAAAATTGATTTTTAATGCCCAGAGTCTCCCTAAATGAATTTTTTAAATCTAGGAAATAAATATAAGTCTACATTACAGCAGCAAAGGGTTCCCCTTTATAACACTGCTGTGTCAGAGGCTGTTAGGAAGTCTAATTATTTAATGTTTGTAAAGTGCTTTAGAAACATTAGCTACAGACCCAAAGAAACAAATAGTGACATTTATTTTAAAACACATTATTTCCTTTTGAGTATCATACCCAATGTATAATTTGGTATGCTTTTATATTTAAAAATATTGAGAAAGTAATTAAAATTGACTTTTGGCAAACTGCAGACAGTTCACCTTATATTTTAAACAATGTAGAACTTTTATACATTATAACCATTTTTTTTTCATAAACTTATTTTTTTTCCTTCCAAATTTTATTTTATTTTGTCAATATACAATGTGGTTGATTATTGTGGCCAATTACCAGAACCTCCCTCCCTCCTCCCTCTCCCCCCTCCCTCTCCCCCTCCCTCTCCCCCATCCTTCCCAACAATGTCCTTTCTGTTTGCTTGTCATACCAAGTTCAAGGAATTGTAATTGTTATGTCTTCTCACCGCCCCCCTGTTTTTTTGTGTATTTATTTATTTATTTTTAGCTCCCACAAATAAGTGAGAACATGTGATATTTCTCTTTCTGTGCCTGAGTTGTTTCACTTAATATAATTCTCTCTAGGTCCATCCATGTCATTGCAAATGGCAGTATTTCATTCTTTTTTATAGGTGAGTAGTATGTGTGTGTGTGTGTGTGTGTGTGTATGTATGTGTGTGAATTAATTTATTCACCTTTAGCTCCCTCCAATAAGTGAGAACATGTGGTATTTCTTTTTCTCTGCCTGACTCGTTTCACTTAATATTATTCTTTCAAGGTCCATCCATGTTGTTGCAAATGGCAGTATTTCATTCTTTTTTATAGGTGAGTAGTATTCCATTGTGTAGATATACCACATTTTCCGTATCCACTCATCCGATGATGGACATTTGGGCTGATTCCAGCTCTTGGCTATTGTGAAGAGTGCTGCAATGAACATTGGGGAACAGGTATACCTTCGACTTGATGATTTCCATTCCTTTGGATATATTCCCAGCAGTGGGATAGCTGGGTCATATGGTAGATCTATCTGCAATTGTTTGAGGAGCCTCCATGCCATTTTCCGTAGAAGCTGCACCATTTTGCAGTCCCACCAACAATGTATGAGAGTTCCTTTTTCTCCACAACCTCGCCAGCATTTATTGTTCACAGGCATTTGGATATTAACCATCCTAACTGGGGTGAGATGGTATCTCAGTGTGGTTTTGATTTGCATTTCCCAGATGCTGAGAGATGTTGAGCATTTTTTCATGTTTCTGTTGGCCATTCGTATATCTTCCTTTGAGAAATGCCTATTTAGCTCTTTTGCCTATTTTTTAATTGGGTTGCTTGTTTTTTTTCTTATAAAGTTGTTTCAGTTTCTTGTATATTCTGTATATCGATTGGGTTGCTTGTTTTTTTCTTGTAAAGTTGTTTGAGTTCTTTATATATTCTGGATATTAATCCTTTGTCAGATGTATATTTTGCAAATATTTTCTCCCACTCTGTTGGTTGTGTTTTAACACTGTTAATTGTTTCTTTTGCTGTGCAGAAGCTTTTTAGTTTGATATAATCCCATTTGTTTGTTTTTCCTTTGGTTACTCATGCTTTTGGTGTTGTATTCATGAAGTCTGTGTCCAGTCCTAATTCCTGAAGTGTTTCTCCTATGTTTTCTTTAAGAAGTT
>NW_007726948.1:76024-76542 GCF_000696425.1 Galeopterus variegatus | reverse complement strand
CCTAAGGTTTTTTTTTTTTTCTTTTGGGGGCTATTGTAAATGGGCAGGCTTTCTTGATTTCTCTTTCTGCATGTTCACTATTGGAGAGTAGAAATGCTACTGATTTTTGTGTGTTGGTTTTGTATCCTGCTACTTTGCTGAAATCATTTATCAACTCCAAGAGGTTTTTTTGTAGAGGCTTTAGGCTGCTTGATATATAGGATCATGTCATTTGCAAACAGGGACAGTTTGACTTCATCTTTTCCAATCTGGATGCTCTTTATTTCCTTCTCTTCTCTGATTGCTCTGGCTAGTACTTCCAACACTATGTTGAACAGGAGTGGTGAGAATGGGCATCCTTGTCTAGTTCCTGTTCTTAAAGGAAAAGCTTTCACCTTTTCCCCACTTAGGATGATATTGGCAGTGGGTTTATCATATATGGCTTTAATAATGTTGAGATAATTTCCATCTATACCTTACTTATAGAGGGTCTTTGTCATGAATGAATGTTGAATTTTATCAAATGCTTTTTCAGCATT
>NW_007726948.1:73705-75024 GCF_000696425.1 Galeopterus variegatus | reverse complement strand
GATTTCTAATTTTAATCCATTGTGGTCTGAGAAAATTACATGGGATAATTCCAATTTTTTTGAATTTGTTGAGACTTGATTTGTGACCTAATATGCAATCTATCCTGGAGAATGATCCATGTGCTGATGAGAAGAATGAATATTCTGAGGTTGTTGGATGGAATGTTCTGTAGATATCCGCCAAGTCCAATTTGTCTAGTATGTTGTTTAGTTCTTGTGTTTCTCTGCTGATTCTTTGCCTAGATGATCTGTCCGATATTGACAGGGGGTGTTCAGGTCCCCTGCTATCATGGTATTATTGTCTATTTCCTTCTTTAGGTCTAATAGAGTTTGTTTTATAAATCTGGATGCTCCGACATTGGGTGCATATATATTTATGATTGTTATGTCTTCTTGATGGATCAATCCTNTGTTAGCTAGTATTTTATTGAGGATTTTTGCATCTATATTCATCAAGGATATCGGCCTGTATTTTCTTTTTTAGTTGTATCATTACCTAGTTTTGGTATCAGGATGATGTTTGCTTCATAGAATAAGTTTGGGAGATTTGCCTCTGTTTCAATCTCTTGGAATAGTTTGTAAAGAATCAGTGTCAATTTCTCTTTGAATGTTTGGTAAAATTCTGCTGTGAATCTATCTGGTCCTGGGCTTTTCTTTTTGGGGATCCTTCTGATAACAGCTTCAATCTCCTTTATGTTATTCGTCTGTTCAGATTTTCTACATCATCTTGGCTCAGTTTTGGTAGCTTGTGTGTGTCCAGAAGTTTATCTATTTCCTCCAGATTTTCAAATTTGTTGGCATAGTGTTGTTTATAGTAGTCTCGAATGATTCCTTGTATTTCAGATGTATCAGTTGTAATTTCACTGTTTTCATTTTTAATTTGTGTTTTTTGGATATTCTCTCTTTTTTTTAGTTAGCCAGGCTAAGTGTTTGTCAATTTTATTTATCTTTTCAAAAAAACATCTTTTTGATTCATTGATCTTTTGTATTGTTTTTTGGGGTTTCAATTTCATTAGGTTCTGCTCTGATCTTACTAATTTCTTTCTGTCTGCAAACTTTGGGTTTGGATTGTTCTTGTTTTTCTAGTTCTTTAAGGTGAAATCTTAGGTTGTTCACTTGCCATCTTTCCATTCTTCTGAAGTAAGCATTTAATGCGATAAATTTCCCCCTTAGTACTGCTTTTGCAGTATCCCACAGGTTTTGGTATGATGTTTCATTATTTTCATTAGTTTCAAAAATTTTTTTGATTTCCTGTTTGATTTCTTCTTGGACCCATATGTCATTAAGTAGAACACTGTTTAATTTCCATGTGTTTGTAT
>NW_007726948.1:71994-72454 GCF_000696425.1 Galeopterus variegatus | reverse complement strand
TTTGTTTGTTTTCTCTTCATGAATGCCATTTTTATTATACTAGTGGTTTTGATTTTTCTTGTTTTTTTTTATGGCAGTGGTAGTTATTTTTCAGGTACCAAACACAGTACTCCCTTGAGAATTTCTTGTAAGGGTTGTCATGTGGTAGTGAACTCCCACAGTTTTTGTTTGTCTAAGAAATATACTATTTTCCCTTCATTTTGGAAGGATAGACTTTCAGGGTAGAGTATTCCTGGCTGGCAATCCCTGTCTTTTAGTATTTTGAATATATCATCCCATTCATTTCTGGATTTTAGGATTTGTGATGAAAAGACTGATGTTAGTCTGATTGGGGCTCCCTTACATGTGATTTGACGCTTCTTTTTTGCAGCTTTTATGATTCTCTCTTTGTCTTTGAGTTTTGCCAATTTGACTACAACCTGTCTTGGAGAAGACCTTTTTGGGTTGAATATGTTTGAGG
>NW_007726948.1:63521-71059 GCF_000696425.1 Galeopterus variegatus | reverse complement strand
TTTGCCAATTTGACTACAACCTGTCTTGGAGAAGACCTTTTTGGGTTGAATATGTTTGAGGTTCTTTGAACTTCCTAAATCTGAAAATCTGGGTCTTTTCCAATAACTGGGAAGTTTTCTGCCACTATTTTGTTGAATATGTTTTTAATGCAATCTCCTTTTTCCTCCCCTTCTGGAATACCCATGACTCGGATATTTGAGTGCTTAAGGTTGTCTGATATATCTCTCAGATTTTCTGCAATGCCTTTAGTTCTTTCTTCCTTTTAAAAAAAATCTGCCTGTGTTCTTTCAAACAGCCCATCTTCAAAGTCAGAAGTTCTCTCTTCTACTTCTGCAAGCCTGCTGATTAAGCTCTCTTTTGTGTTTTTTATTTTGTTGATTGAATTCTTCAGTTCAGCAAGGTCTGCTACATTCTTTTTCAGGGCATTGATTCCCTTGTACACTTCTTCTTTTAGGTCCTGTATACTTTTCCTTGTTTCATCATGTTGTCTAGCTGAGTTTTCTTATATCTCATTCAGTTTCCTTAGAAGTATCATTTGAAATTCCTTGTCAGACATTTCAAGGGCTTCTTGTTCTATAGGATCTAGAACTTCAGAGTTTTTACCCTTTGGTGGTGTACTTCCTTGATTTTTCATATTTCTGGTATGTTTCCTTTGATGTTTAGTCATTGTGACAGGGGGTTTCACAGTCCACAGATTTGACACTATTGTCTGGCTAGGATGTTGCTGGAGTTGCCAATTTGGTATGGCTACCTCAGTGTCTGCTCAGTTGGCCACTAGTTCCTTGCATGTGTGGTTGCCTTGGGTCTTGGGCCTTTCCAGGGAGTCACCTCTCTGGTCAGCATGCACTTGGCCAGGCTGCTGGGTTGCGTGGAAGCACTGCAGGGTGTGTGGTCTCTTGGGAGCTTCCGCCTCCCCTGCTGGACGTCTCCCTGCTCTGTGCACACTGGGCTGGGCTGGGGATGGAGATGGGTGGTGGCAGTGAGGCCTACCTGCTGGATCATGCAGCAGCACCACAGGGCGTGTGGTCTCTGTGGAGCTTCCGCCTCCCCTGCTGGACGTCTCCCTGCTCTGCATGCACTGGGCCGGGATGCTGGGTCACACCCATTATAACCATTTTTAATATCACTTTGAACCTCACAATAACCCTGTGAAAGAGGCGAGATTGGAGATATTAACTTGTTGACCAGTAAAGAACTAAAAGAAGTTCTGATTAGGAGAATGAGTTGTGTAAACATGCAGCTACAAAGTTGGAGGTCTTAGGGCTCTTTTTACTCTACCACAAAACAAAAAGTTACATACATTTTGGAAAATTTTGTATTGTATCAATTCTTTAAACGTATCAACTTGACTACCAGTAAGCATAATCGAGAAATAAGTGATTCAATCTTCACCTAATATACCAAATTAGGGAGAACCATACCTTTTGTATAACAAAAGTCAGTACAAAATTACTTATATAACTTTGAAGGAGTTCTGTTTTAATAATTGTAAGTGACAGAAATCTAACTCAAACTAACTTAAGCAGAAAGATAATAGATTTGCTACCATCCCTGATAAATCCAATGGATGGGTCTGTCTTTGGTCTTACTTGGGTCTATGGGTTCAACGGCTGTCATTAGGACTCTCTGGTCTCCTTCTCTTGGTTCAGGTTGCCTCTATATTTGGCTTTATTCTCAGACTGGTCGTCTGTATGGCAGCCAAGTTAACAAGTGGCAGAACTAAAGCTTTTGTTATCTTCTCAGCTTTGGAAGATTCTGAAGGGCCCATTTTGGATCATGAAGCCCAGCACAGGTTTATGATTAACCATGAGCCAATCACTATGGCCAAGGGTGTAAAGTGCTCTAATTGAGCAGGTTTGGGACACATGACAATACCAGGAACAGAACTTTGTGGGGTTATTTCCAGGTGGTCTGAATGGGATTACTAAAGATTGACTCAACCAAAGCTCTTCTGCTTTTATTTGTTGAAACTGGATTTAGTTTGAAGGAAGTGTTCTATGCCTTCAAAAAATTATAAACTACTAATTTAGTAGAATGTTGATTAAAAATAAGGTAAATTTAATCCTTTCTCTGCTTTTATTTGTTGAAACTGGATTTAGTTTGAAGGAAGTGTTCTATGCCTTCAAAAATTATAAACTACTAATTTAGTAGAATGTTGATTAAAAATAAGGTAAATTTAATCCTTTGATATAATTCGATATAATTGAAGATATTTAGGGTATGGACTCAGAAGAAGTCAGCTTGATTTATGGCTTTTCCATTTACTAACCATGTGCTTTCATGCAGAAAATCTGAGCCTCAGTTTCTTCATCTGTCAAATGACAGAAATAAAAATAAAACCTGTTAGAATCCAATGAAACATTGTATGTGGAAGTGTTTTGGAAAGTTTAGTTGTTGCTACTCTAGTTGTTATTTTATTTATTCAATTTGCATATTAGTCCAGGTCCTGAAAGAAAATAGATGGCACACTTAAAAGGAGAAACACCCTGGGACTAGCAACCCTGAGATACCATGACCTCCCCGATGCCTGAAGGGGCCAAAGGAAGGAAGAGCTGCTGGAATGCAATGAGAGCTAGGGCTCCAGGAAGGGCTACCAGACAGATCTGTGGCTTTATGGGGGCAACATAGCTCCTGCAAACCACAACTAAGCAAAAAAGGATGAAGGGATAAAGACCCCAACCTCTCCATCCTTTCACTTGGATCTCCTGATGGTGCTATGGAGGTTTATGTAGGTGCAACTAGCATTGGCCAAACTGAGCTGGAATCTGGAGTGCAAAGGACACTGGTGGTGATGTGTTCATTGTGTATGGATCAGCCTCCTGGGTCATAGAGCTGAATAGGGAAGAGTAGAAGGATGGTCTAGAGGGAGAAATGAAGAATATCCAGTACAGTTCCCCTTTCACCTTAATTGTTTTATCTCAGTTAAGAAGGCCAATTACTTCAATATTTCATTTAGTTTGGTTTCTAGTTTATTAGAATGTAGTGATTGCTAAAACCATTCAAATATGGGCTCGACAAGAAATGTTGCTTACTTTAAAACTTGTCTAATTTTATGATCTATATAAGTATATGTGGACTTAAAGAGTGCCCTAAACATCCTTCAATGTTATATAAAATTCCATCTTAGATGGTGAGGACATCTCGCACTTTGCTTATGAAAGCAATGCAGGGCAGCTATGTAATTTTGTATAGCAATATTTCAGTTGCACTTTAAATTGAGCATTTCAAATAAGGATTTAATTTAGGTTTAATGAGAAAGTTATTATATGTTAATTAAATATCTACTGATTATTATGAATATCTATTGGGGCATAACAACCTTTTTTATTAAGATGAATATCTCTTAAACAGTTGAAGCTTAGTAAATATGCTACTAATAATTAGTTTTAAAATAGCAGTCAATAGAAAGAATACATCTAAATGTACTACCTTGAATATAATATGGTTATTACCAATTAAATATCAATAGTTTATTGAGAATATGGTTATTGAGTTTCAACTCATGCATCTTAATAAACTGCTAGTTGCACCTAAATAAACTTCCATAAGTCAGCTAGTATTTAATTAGCAGAAATATTTATAGCATAGAGTTTGCATTAGCATATTTATAATCAAATAAATAATATAATAACTCTTTTATTAAATCTAAATTATATCCTTGCCGAAGGCATTTAAAGAGCAGTGAAACTACATTGGCTATGTGGTCTTTAATATTTAATTCAGTGCATGATTGTTAAACTTTACTAATATATTAAACAGTAAATTAATACACTATACTCATTTTACGGATGTTATGAAATTGCATATAATATATTTAGGATTAAAAATATTTAGGCTAAACTGGACAAAATAAATCTCTAATCCTTTTACTTTAGTTTATCAGAAGTAGGCACATATATGGGATATTACTGAAGTATGTTACTACAATTGGCTATGTTTATTGTTGCTAAAGAAATTTAACCAACATGAGTTGTGGCATGTGAGGTGTCCACAAAAGCTTCTGTAAGCAGGAGTTTGGATTCCAAGTTGGATCCTTAAGAAGAGATGCCCTGAGCAGCCTCTGCATACAGTTAGTTATTCTCGTATGTTTGTAAAAATAGCCCTGTTTATCACTTCACAGATGAATCAGCAGTTGTCTTGCACAGTTAAAAATGGAGTATAATTTCCTCTCAAGAATGAGGAATAAAATCCAAACTAATTTTATTTCAATATTGAAATGTCATAATTAACTTTCTTTTTCACACAAAGCAGCTGAGAACGCAGAGATCATTTGAGCAGAGGTCCGTCTCTTCTAAGGAGCCTGCTTAACTCTTCCCTCATCCTGGCTCCAGGTGGAGGGCTTATTTCAGTAAAACTGTTCATTTCATTTTTTTTGGAAAAAGTTCTTTGGCTTTGCAGACATTTATTTCAATAACACTAGGAAATAATTCTGTGAAGAAGCAATGTGACATGGATTTGTGAAGCTGTGTTTCTATTGGCCAAAGCAATCGAGAAAAGGCTACTAATAAGAAGTGTGTCCAAAGAATGAGTGAAGAATTCCATATTCTATTTAGTGCTGGTGAAACTCCTACCTGCCCATGATCCTTTTCCTTAGGTTGTTGTCAGGGGAAGTAGACATGGATGTTGATAATAATGATGATGGTAATAGAGGTTTACATTTACGGGGTGCTAGGCAGACTTACTGTCTGCAAGGTGATGTTCTAGTTGTCTTTATGTGGATTATCTTATTTAATGTCTGAATCTCCTTTGCTATCTCTCCCTTTTCTCAGTGATGCCTTCTTACATGATCAGTGGCCTTCAGGTGATCCTTTGCAAATCACAATGACTTCCCCAACTTTGTGTCCAAGTAATTTTATATGGACAAGGTAAAGAGAGAGGCAGGAGGATGAATTAGGAAAGGACTTGGACTGGGAATCTGTCTTGATTTCTGTTCTCTCACCTGCAGCTAATCAGCTGTACAACTAACAAGATTCTTCATATATGAAATAAGGGGTTTAGACCTGAGAATCTTAAAAGCCCATCTAATGCTGAGGTTTCATCCTTGTGAAAGTTAGAAGTTCAGTTGGTCACACTTATTGCCAGAATCTGGAATATAAAATACCCTTGTATTTAATGTTAGTCTAACAATATATTATTGTTATGATGGAAGCTGGTTATATTAGTCTTAACATTAAAACTTAATAGTTATGCATAGCCTGAAAGGATAAATAAAGATGATTATTATTGAATCTGTACACCAACTGTCTCAGAGGGGTTTAATTACTTTCTATTTCATGAATACCAAAGGGAAAACTATTAGGAAAAAGAAGGCTCAATATTCAGAAGGAGGCTGAATTGTAGTAATCATGTTATTCTTCTCTTATGATATATTTTTCTCTAAGATGTATTGATAGCATCATTCAAAATTTAGCTCTGCAGAAATAGGGCTTCTAGTTCTTTGGTCCAGCATTTTAGATATTAAACTTTTCATTTAATTTTGTTTCTGCTAAAGATGAGCTGAACAGGGATTTTTAAGAAGGTAGGTGACCAAGGGTGCTTTCTAGGTAATTAAACCATCTGGGCCAAATTTCCCAGTGTCAAGATTGTCTTCCTTATGTAGGCAGCCAAGATGACTCAATGAATAGAAAGTCATGCGATCCTTATAACCCAGTAACTGGAAGTTTAAATTCCAGACTATATGACTAAGGGGATTAAGGGAGAAAGAGAAAGCTTAGAAGGGGTCTTATTGGAAAACATAGAAAGTGGGTAGAATCAAAGTTTCTATCTTGAAGTTAAGTTTTTGCATTTATATTTCTTTACATATCTCTGTTGGATAATTTATTTAAAGGACTCTTTTGGTATCAATGTACTTTGAATTGTGATTTCATCTAGTGGTACACAAATGGCATGAAAAATTTGATATCTTATTCAGAAGTCAGATTAGGTAACTACACATGCATTAATTACACTAGTACTTCTCTTTAGTTGCTTCTCTTACTAGTACTAATCAGGTCTACTTTTTGAAAATTACTATTTCTGGATAGGGTTGATTTTGCCATTTCTATCCAATTTTATAGAATTTATATCCAATTTTTATTTGCAGTTTTATATAGAATTGTATAAACTTTCCCTAAGTTTAGATGAGCTTTGCCAGAGCCATTGAACAAAAAAATTTGAGCTATAATATCACTTTAAAAGCATATCATATGCTAATATAATGTTTCTGCAGCTCTATCTCAGTTATAAAAAGCATCTAAAATTAACCTGCTGTTTTTATAAAAAATAAATTGTTTGGCTTGGGTCTGTTTGTAGCTATTTGGTTTAAGTGTACATGCAATTTTTGCATATGCTATTTTGCAGAGTGCACATTTGTTTTTGTGAATTGCATAGAATCTGCTGGAATAATCTTGGAAGTAGAATATAAAAGTAGGTGTAAAAACCACTCTTTCATCGAACTCCCAAAGAAAACAGGACATTGCATTTTCTTAGAGGTCAGTCAACAACTACATACTCATTTTGAGTGCAAAGATTTGTGTGATCTCAACAACTCGTTTTGCCTGTATCCCAAATATGTGATATTAAATGACTTGATCAAACAGCTTGTCTGGCAAAAAGCAGATAAACCTCTCTTTAAGTGGTGAAGATGAACCTACTTTGAAAACACATTTAGAAATCAACTCACAAGATCAAGGTTATTCCAATGTAGCTTGAGTATAGGAAACAGATAAAGAGAGACTCGAGGAAGGGAGACAAGAAAGCTCTTGGAGTGATTGAGAAGAAAATTAAAACGCCCAAAGTACAATCTTCTGTTACATGACTTTGCCTTTGTTACAAAGCCTTTTCTTTAGACTATTGCCCCTAGATTTCCTTATTTTTCCTAACATGCTCTTTCTAGGATGTGTGTGTGTGTGTGTGTGTTTGTTGTTGTTTGTTTTTTTCTTTTACCCATAGCTTTTGTATTTTTCCTGAGGCTATCAGTTATTCCGTGCCTCCCTTTCTTTTCTGTATAGAACACACTTTGATTAACCTCTCTTAACCCATTCAGATCTTGTCTCTTCTGTGTTCTATTACGATTTAATTCTTCTTGTCTCTGTCCATTTGGATTATGGATACTTTCCTCCATTTGTTATAAACCAGAACTACATTTTTACATCTATGAATCATTCACATGCAAGGTTGAGAAGAGATTTGTAAGATCATAATGTACTAACTCAAAAGGTGTACTGCCATCAGATATCTGATTTCCCAGGAAATAAAAAACAAGTTCACCTCATTTAAAAAGAAAACAAGATAAATGTAGGTTTAATCATGACTTTAAACCTTTTGTTTTGTTGTCATCTTCACAATTATCTTAAGGTTAGTTCAAGAGAGCATTTGGGTGTCTTATGCTTACTTCAATATTTGACTTTAATTATAAAACTTACCAAATGCATAGGATTTGTTTATTCTCCAAAGATTAATGAGATCAGCTCCAGCCTCAATTCCTCCACATTTTTTCTTTCTAATACATTTCAGCTGGATCCGCTGATCTGGATTTCATGGATTGAAGCAGGTAGAA
>NW_007726948.1:61228-62900 GCF_000696425.1 Galeopterus variegatus | reverse complement strand
AGCATTTGGGTGTCTTATGCTTACTTCAATATTTGACTTTAATTATAAAACTTACCAAATGCATAGGATTTGTTTATTCTCCAAAGATTAATGAGATCAGCTCCAGCCTCAATTCCTCCACATTTTTTCTTTCTAATACATTTCAGCTGGATCCGCTGATCTGGATTTCATGGATTGAAGCAGGTAGAATGTGAGTATACCCAGTTCAATACCCCTAATGCGTGTGGGGGGGATAAGAATTCAGCTACTCATCCAGACAGATTAGGGTCAGGTGATACCTACAAGGATATTGTTCGCTCCGTAGTCTTCCTGCTACTTCCCTTCAAGTGGTCATTAACCAGTTCCTCATTACCTCCACATGCACGGCCAGACTTAGCCCAAGTCACCATCTCTCACTTAAGCTATGGTCACATTATTTTTTTCCCACTGATTTATTGTCTGATCAATTTTTTGAATGTTAGCTTTGAGACTGCCTGGACCTAGTCTGTCTCTGTTTTCTGCTGTATCCTCAATGACTAGAATAATGCTGCCACTTCAGACTTCTAACTCTATCATTCTGTCTTTTCCTTAAATGCTGAAGCTTGTATCTTATGTCTGGATCAGCATCTTTGCTATTCTTTCTTTGTGCAACATTCTTTGTCCTCTTTCCATCTTTTGTTTGTCAACTTTTACCCATTCTTCAGGTTTTAGCTTAGAGCAAACTGTCCTCAACCCATTACTGAGTTAGACATTCCTTCAATGTTTACCAATAGTAACCCCACTCCTCTGTATTGCCATGTTTAGTATATTTCTCTCTCACACTTCAGTGTAAGTTTCTGGAGGACAGAGACCACATCTTGTTCACCGGTGCATTCACAGGCCCTAGTATATGCTCAGTAAATATCCATAGAAGGATAAATAAATGCTCTCAGACACCTTCATGCTATATGCATCAAGTCAGCCCAGTGCATTCAGCCAAATTTTTGCCTTGATCCCTGTTTCTAGGTTTGAGCTGTTTTGCTCTGTACTTACCAGTCTTTCTTTCTGGGACTAAAGCTTCATTCCACACCCAGAAGACTAATTAGACTCCTGTTTTCTGAGGGTAGATCTTTAGGACAAGGAAAATGTGCCTGCTTGACCACCATAGTGTGTCCACTTAATCAGAAATCTTTTGGCCAACTCTTTTGGAATTGCACCTGAGGCTAATATGACTCATTCTTTTGAAGCAATTTTTGTGTCTGTAACTCAGCCACCACTGCGCTTGCTCAAGACCTAGGTAACGACACACACAGCAGAAAGGAATCTCTATAGGTGATACGACTTGGTAGTTCTCCAGTGTGGCTCTGCATTTAAATCAACTGGGGAATGTTTGAAATGTACAAATTTTGGCTCTCCCACAGACCCAGGAATAAAATTTTCCAAGGGTAAGGCCCAGGAATTTTGAGTTTTAAAAATGTCCCTTGGTGATTTTGACATACAGCCAGTTTGAAAACTACTGATCTCTATTTTCATTTTTGGCCTAAAGGGCCACTCCTATAAATCCTGAACCAGGAAAATATAATTGCATTTCCCAATAGCATAAGGGGAAAAAAAAAACAGATTAAAATAGTATCAAATAACTGCCTAATTCTTCTTGAGAAAGAGAAAGAAAAATTATATATCAGATAAAATTCAATCAAGATACCCTAGAAAA
>NW_007726948.1:57864-59590 GCF_000696425.1 Galeopterus variegatus | reverse complement strand
CATGACTAGGTCTGAGAATGCTGTGGTTTAGGAAAAACCCATTGGCCTGGAACTAGGAGAGCTGACTGCATGATTTTGGGGGGGTTGAAGCTGGCATTGAATTCCCTACAGGGAAAAGTCCTAGAGGGCAGATACCACATTGGTATATCCTGCATAGAGCTTTGGTGAACAAATCACATGGAAAGGGTAGCATAATAACGCAATCTCTCTGTGCAAGAACTGGTCAATTTGGAAAGCTGTCTTAACTCATGCTGGCCACTTTGGGACCTTTGAGTAAATTATTGCCTCACTGGGAGAAGCTGGCTCATTAGGCTGCCACATATACAGCAACGATGGCTTTATATTTCCATTCCCAGGAATGTTTGATAGATATTAATGGACTCTATTAAAGACTGGAGGCAGGAAGGATGTCTATTAGAAAGATAGCACTCTGTTTTATTTTACTGTCTGTGCTTTCAATCCCTCAACTCACAGGGGGAACAAACATATTCACTGAATCCTACTAAGTGCCAGCTGCTTTGCAGAGATTTTTCTCACTGAATCCTATTGACAATATCTATTTCATAAATTCAAGCACCAGTATTCTCGATATTAATCAGGACTCTCCAGAGAAACAGAACCAATAGGGAATATATCTATATTTATATATTATAAGGAATTGGCTCACATGATGATAGAGATCTGCAATCTGGAGACCTAAGAGTGCTCATGGAGTAGTTCTAGTCTGAGTCTGAAGGCCTGAAAACTAGGAAAGTCAAAGTTTTAATTTCCAGTTTGAAAGCTGGCAGTCCTGAGACCCAAGATTTGATATTTCAGTGTGAGTTCAAAGGCCAGAAAAGATCAAGGTGTCAGGTCAGCAGNTTTCCAGTCATTTCCCCATTTTATCTCATATGTTCATTCACTAACATTTATTAAGTGCCTACTATTGGCCAGGCACTCTTCTAGGTGTTAAGAATAGGAATGAGCCAAATCTGATAAAGTTTCTGCTCTTACATAGCTAATTTTTAGTGGGGGCAGGGGACCAATAGATGAATAAATGTGTAAATGAAGAGTTTATCTTGAAATACTAGGTTCGATGAAGAAGACAAAAGCAAAGCGAAGGGATGGAGTGATGTTGTTTTATCTAGGGGGATCAGTGCAGAAGGCCTCTCTAAGAAGGTGGCCTGTGAGCAGAGAAACTTGAACATGCAGACAGTCACAAAGGTGACAGCTCAGGAAGGAGAGAAGAGGAAGCTCAAAGGCACTGAGGTGGCAGTGTGCACTTTTATGGGACAGTGACATCAGGTAAGTCACTTACCTTTTCCGAGCCTCAACTTTCTCGTTTGTCAAACGGAGCGATCGTTTTTGCTTTGCCTATCTTTAAGAGGAATGGTGTGTGCAGTGAATTAAGCAATGTATGTAAAAATCCTTTGTAAAAACAGAGGCACCACACAAAGGGAATCTATCAAGTAGTGATACACTGATGCTGATCGATGCTGCCTTCAACCGGAATAAAAAGCACAATTTTAGATAGACCAGAGCTGTAATGGACCTCAGGAAGTCTTTGTACCTGCTGAAGGCTTTAAAGTTGAAGTAATGTTATTAACCCATCTTTCAGGTCACACAATTTCATCCCAGAAAGATTAAGTGAGCTTCTCAAAGTGACGCAGCTAGTTAGGACTCGAAGGGGTTTAATTCACTTTTCTGTTTTCTAAGGCAATGCTCTTTCTACTCGATCCTTTTTTTG
>NW_007726948.1:55063-55977 GCF_000696425.1 Galeopterus variegatus | reverse complement strand
AAGATTTGATATTTCAGTGTGAGTTCAAAGGCCAGAAAAGATCAAGGTGTCAGGTCAGCAGTCAGGCAGAAGGAGTACCTTCTCACTCAGCCTTTTTGATCATTCAGGTCTTCAATTGATTGGATGAGGCCCACTTACATTAGGGAGGGCAATTTACTTTACTCAGTCTACTTATTCAAATGCTAATCTCATCCAGAAACACTCTCACAGACACAGCAGAATAATGTTTGACTAAATGTCTGGGAACCAAGTGGCCCAGTCAAGTCAACACACAGAATTAACCATTACTGGCTCAGAGGGAAAATGAATTTGCTCAAAGTCACACAGATGTGAGTGAAGACATTTCTATGCCTCAAAGCTTGAATCTGTTGCTATTAGCAGTCTTGGCTTGCCCTCTTGCACTAAACAAATGACACAGAAGTCCAAAAGCTGGTGCAAAGATTGGAAGTTTATTCAGATAAACAGCATCTGAGGGATGACCAGGCTAAAATCATCCCACCCTCTGATGCCTGTTCTGGGGTTTATAAAGGGGAAGAGGTGGGAAGGTAAGGTAAGGATTTTGTCCTGCAGGCAAAAGGGGAGGCTAGTACCTGGATCGGCAGAGGGTCTGATTCAGATGTCAGGGTCCCATGATGGAATGCATGCTTTGGGGTCATGGAGTCTGCAGTTGATGGACTGGTCAGCTTCAAACCCTTGATGTTATCTTGGGGTCAGGGTCTTTATCTCTTAGGGAGAGCTCAAAGACAATAATCTCAGTCAAGCATCACTGGAACATAAAAATACCTGACTTGTACCTGTAACTTATGTAGATGAAATTTTCCTTTAAGCAAGAAGGTGAATTAATAACCAGCTAGAGTGCTTTGCCTTTCTCTTGGAATTCCTTTGTTTGCAGTTGATTAAGAGTGGTAAGAAAA
>NW_007726948.1:52732-53394 GCF_000696425.1 Galeopterus variegatus | reverse complement strand
GACTCTCCTCTTCTTTTAAAGCCCTCAGAACCACGCCCCTGACCACTATTTTTTAGTCCGTTCACTACTGCACATTCTACAATCCAATCACCTCTTCAAAGCTCCACCTCTCAATCAGCGTAATAGGATTTCCCACCCTTTTAACAGTCAGTGGGGGCTAACTTTCCAATACATAAAACTTGGGGAACACAATTCAAGCTTCAGTGAGTTTTGAGGGGACATCATTCAATCCACTACAAGTAGTTTATATTTATTTGGTATTACTGTGTGGCAGACATGTTCTAAATAATTATGCATGGTTCTAAGAATCATGTTGGTTCTTACAGATCTACCATCCTGGTCTCTGTTCTAGGAGATTGACCTGAAGGGACTACATCAAAAAGGCTGTACTCTGACTTCTGCCTGGGTACGGGCATTAGGAAGACCTGGAAGAAACTAGAAGGAAGTCAGAGCATAAAACCCGAGTTTTAATTCCCTGGCTCCATCAAAGTTCACTGGTCTTCATAAGGAGACAAACTCTATATGGTTCTCCTTTTGGGATCTAGTAAAAACTCCCTCATTTAATCCCTTAGGCTAGGAATGGTAAGAGCTCAGCAGCTAGAAATTCCTGGTTCTTTGTTGTTTCTCCATATCTGTACCTTTGATGATAGCCCCTTTGTAAA
>NW_007726948.1:45146-51505 GCF_000696425.1 Galeopterus variegatus | reverse complement strand
AAAACCCGAGTTTTAATTCCCTGGCTCCATCAAAGTTCACTGGTCTTCATAAGGAGACAAATTCTATATGGTTCTCCTTTTGGGATCTAGTAAAAACTCCCTCATTTAATCCCTTAGGTTAGGAATGGTAAGAGCTCAGCAGCTAAAAATTCCTGGTTCTTTGTTGTTTCTCCATATCTGTACCTTTGATGATAGCCCCTTTGTAAATAAATTCTCCTTGAATTTCTTTAGTATGATTGGGTCATTTTTTTTTCTTGGAACTCTGAATTCTTAACCTATCTGGAATGTACATTTATTGCCACATTTTACAAACGAGGTAAACAGATGGGCTTTACAATTTGCTGAAGACCACACATCTTGTAAGTAGAAGAGCTGGGACTGGAGCCCTGGTAGTGTAGCTTTTGAGATCATGCTCTTGACCACACTATATTACCATAATAAACACTGCTTGCTCTGGATGAACTACCCAGAGTGACAGCCTTGTTCAAGTTCTCTTTTCCTCTGAAAACTTCTCATTTTCTTTAACCACTGTTGTTTTATAATCCCTACCCCTCAGATTTATTGAGGGTCATACATACGTCTCCTACATTTCTGTTTTTTCTCTAATCACAGATAGAGCATATGCATCTTGGGGACAAAAACCAATGGTTTCCTTTTTTAATCTTCAGCAAGTAGTTCAGTCTTGGGAACATGGTACAAACCTAACAAATATTTGCTGATCAGTTCAAAGGTTTACTTACACTCTATAAATAGTTCAACAAGGAATATATTCTTGAATATGTCAGAGATATGGAAGGAAGTAGGCTGCTGAAGTTGAGTGGCAAAATCATGGGTCTGGAGGCAACTCCAACTATTCTTCTCCCTACCTATGTAAGTTTGGATGGGTTACTTAACTTCTCTGTGACATCGTTATCTCTATGACAGCAGCTGCCATGTTTGTGTCCCCTGTTGAAAAATATGTGTTAAATTAATGAATAAATGAATATTTTAAAAGTAAACTTTACTTTTTAGAAGAGTTTTAGGTTTCCAGAAAAAATTTGAACATAGCGTGAACAGTTACGACATATCCCATACCCAGTTTCTCTTATTATTAATATTTTACATTAGCATGGTACATTTGCTGTAATTAATGAACTGATATATTATTGGTTCATTATTAACTGAAATCCATACTTTATTCAGATTTCCCTAGTTTTTAACCACATGTCCTTTTTCTGTAGAATATAATATCCCATACCCAGTTTCTCCTATTATTAATATTTTACATTAGCATGGTACATTTGCTGTAATTAATGAACTGATATATTATTGGTTCATTATTAACTCAAATCCATACTTTATTCAGATTTCCCTAGTTTTTAACCACATGTCCTTTTTCTGTAGAATATCCCTCTATTGGGATTTGTCTGATGATGTTCTCATAATCATACTAGGGGTGTGGGTTTCTTGGAGGAAGTTCACAGAGGTAAAGTTCAACTTTCCTCAGATTGTATCAAGGGTACAGACTGTCAACATGAACTTTGACTATTACTGTTGACCTTGATCACTGTTGCTGAGGTACTGTTTGTCATGTTCCTTCACTGTAAAGTTTTTCCTACTTTCCATACTGAGCAATAAAGTCAGTAAGCTTAGCTCACACTTATGGACTGGGGAGTTACACTCCTCCTTCCTGAGGATGGAGTACCTATATAAATTACTTGGAATTCTTCTGCATGGGAGATTTGTCTCTTTTTCCCCATGTATTCAATCATTTATTTTAATTAGTATGGACTCATGGATATTTATTTTATGCTTTGGGCTCTAATCTAATACTACTCTATTTTGTTGTTTAAATTGCTCTAGCTTTGACCATTGGAACATCTTTTGGTTGGTTCCTGTGTCACTTTTTTTGTGTCCCCTCATCATTGTGTTTTGTTTTGTTTTAGAATTTCCTTACTTTGTTCTGCTCCAAGATACTCAAGGCTCATCGTGTATATTTCCTGTCCCAAACTTAGAATAAACCATTTCTCTAAGGAACTCTGGTTTCTTTTATTGGAGAATAGTGTTAGAAACCAAGATCTGGGTACAAATTATACTCAATAATTATGCCCTTAATGAGGGAAAAGCATTAGAAAATGTTTCCTAAACAAGGACTCCATGCTACTAAAAGTATCAAAATGATTTGGTGTGTCAAAGGCACCGCCCATTGGATTATATGGGAAGGGTGTTTGTCCCTTTATAACTTTCTTCTAATCCTTTTGGTTCAGGGAGAAAACTCCAGTTAGATCTTGGTAATTTCAAGCTTGGTAATCTCCTTTTCTAACAAAGAGAGGGAGCCTCAGGCACTGAGCCTTTGGTAAGCAAAAAACATCCAGCTAGAATTTAGCTATGTTGTTTTGCTTTGGTTGTACTTATGTATATTATCACCTGCAATTTATGGCAAATTCAACTAGTTTTCTATTTACAATAGCAATATATACTTTTTCTCTTAAAATATATTCATGAAAAATGCAAACCAATTTACAGGGGGAAATTAACCCCACCATGCCAGTGGTTGGTGCAATGTAGAGAAAGTGGTGAGTGAATGACTGAGTTTGGAAACAATTGGAGGGAATAATCTTGAAAGTCTCTTGCATCTCTAGAACTCGCTATTATGTCAGCCAGTATCTATCATCTCACACTCATAGGTGAGTGCAATACTTGGGATTGGGGATATTTTGAAATCTGAAGCTGAGAGGGAAAGAAGGCCCTGTTAAGAATGCAAAAATCCTTACAGTCATTTTCTTGTAGCAGTTCTCAGCCCCAGAACAGATCTAGCAGCCAGACGTTGGCAGAGAGTCAGGTGAGATATGCTGCGTAGTGCCTCGAAAGAGCCATGGCATTGAGATCACAGAACTACAAACCAAGGGGAAAGTTGGTTCTAACAACATCAGTGGATACCCTTAAAACATTCATGAGAAGTGAAAATATAAAGCAAATCATTGTGACAAGCCGATTGTCTAATTAAGATGAATGGGACATGCTTCTTGTGCATTTTAATCTGTTAAATAAACAGCTTATTAATAAGGCTTAATTATATCACCACATACTTAAAGTGACTTTCTAAAATAAAGTTTATTTTGATTTGACATATGCTTTTTTGTGTGTTTTTGTAGCACTTTTTACATGCACCATACACAAATAACATCTTGAAATAAATCTCTTGGATGTGATCACCATCTAGATCAAAATTTCTTCCTTTTAGTTTCTTGCATAATTCAGGATTTATAAAGTAATTTCCTACTTTGGAGATATATATCCTTTCAGTCCTGTGCTTTAGTGTTGGAGAAATGACCCTCTTTGATAGTGTTCCTTCATAATTTAATTCTTTCCTTTCCATTCCACATTTAGGTGGCCAACAGGTATTTCTGATCTTATCTCAGAAACAGCTCCTCAGTCCACCTTCCACCCAACTTTTTATATGCATGGAAGACGGCCACTGTTCTTTGACCCTCCTGCCTTCAAGAGGTAGGATTAATTTTTCCTCTCTCTGCTCTGGGCCGGCTTGTGACTCCTTTCAACAGAGTGCGATGGACACCATGGCCATCGGAAGACCGACAGCTTCTACCTCAGTCTCGTGGAACTCTGAGCACCAGTAGAAAGTCTGACTCCTTGCTCTCCTGAAGAAACTACAAGGAGAGTCACAGAGAAGCCCAGCTGAAGCCAGCAAGGATTCTACCAAGTGACTGAAGCCGCCTTCTGTACTCTAAACTAGCCCCATCTGACTACATGAAATTCATGAGCATAATAAATGATTATTGGTGGCCCTGCTGCCACTGCCACCATGTAGCCAGTGCCATTCAGCCCTGGGGCCTCTGAGACAATGGATGGAGCAGTGGCCCTGGCTGACCCATCATGGAGCCTGAAATTGGCTAATGGATACAAAGAATGATTGTGTATTATAATGATGAATAAACTCACTATCCTGATCTAACCATCACACATTGTAGACAATTATTGAAAATCAACATTGTACCCCACATGTATGAATAATAAATTATCTAAAAAAAAAAAAAAAAAAAGGCCGCCGATCCAAAAGCCCATGGGGCTCTGAGATATGGAGCCAAGGGCCTTAGCCCCTCCCCACCTTTCCCCCTTCCCCCTGCAACAACATCCTAGAGTGTAATTACTAGACAGGGGTGTTTCTGTGTGGTATGTAACTCATCTGCTCATGTCCTTCACCTAGTTTCTGCTTAGATTTTTCTAATTCATTATTAAGAGTTCTTTTTTTCATCAAGGATGTTAATCTTTACGTTAAATTTGTTCACTATCAATTGACATAAATATTAGGCAAATAAATAAATAAATAAATGATTATTTGGCATCTTAAGGCACTATTTCAATGGACATGTTATGCAATAGATAACAAGGGTGATACATTTTCTCAAAGATTGTTTGCCCCTCTCCATGGAAGACGCATAGGTGCCCATACTCTTGAGGTCAGTTTTTGCCACCTGATTTGTGGAAGACCTCCCTTTGCAAGGACTGTACTTTCTCATGTCTTTGACATCAGACTTGGCCATGTGATTCATCTTGGCCCATAAAATATGAGTAGAAATGACATACTACTACTGAGTGGACGTCTTAGCAACCATCTTGTTGTTCTCTGCCCTTCCTTTCCTTTTTACTGAGAGAATAGGAATGTCCCAAATGAGGGACATTCATTTGGCCTGGCTGCCAGAATGAAGAAGGAAGGGAACAGAACTGCAGCTGACCACAACCAACAGATAATATGGGTAAGAAACATCCCTTGGTTGTTGGAAGCCACAGGGATTTTAGGGCTCTGTGCATAGTCACCAGAGTTATCATTCTAAAAAATAAATCCTGTGATATTACTCACCTTCATAAAAGACATCATATCCATGTGGTCCCTCCATATTTTGTTCCATTTTACCATGTCTTTAGTCAAACTGTGCATGTACTCCATAATTCAACAGGGCTTGGCTTGATTTCTCACTTTGGGACTTGTGGTCCACTCTGTGTTTGACATATATTTTTCAATTTCTCCACCCAGAAATCCCTATTTATTCTTTAAGAACCACTTTGAGTGCCATTTACTTTGTGATGTTTTCTTGTATTTCCTGGACAAGGCTAGCTTCTTTCGTTTCAGTGTTTTTGTAGCTATGATGGTGGTGATGTGATGGTGAAGAGGATCATGGTAACAGAAACCTCTTCATGTGCCAAAAATTTAAGTATTTTACAATTTTAAATTCATTTAGTCATTGCAATAACCCTGGAAAGCAATCCTGGTATCTCTATTTTATAACTGGTTAAACTAAGGCACAGAGAGGTTATATAAATCACAAAAGATCACACAGGTATTAAATGCTGGAATCAGAATTTGAACTCAGGTGGTCCAGCTTCTGAGCCAGTGCTCTTTATTGTCATCCTGCACTGTATTTACAGTTCAAGTGTCTAAGACAGCTTTTATAAACTGTATAAAGTTATCTGTTTTCATGTTTGCTCCAGTAGACTGTGAGTTTCTGCAGGGCAGGGACCAGGTTAGCCATTTTTATACTTTCCATATAGTGCAAAATTAGACACATAGAAATTCAATAGATAATTTTCAATAAATAAGGCAGGGTTTGAATTTAGATTCTGGAATTTTAATTTTCAGTTTTTTTTCCTTCTTCTTCACATTAGTCATCTTTGTTTTATGCTGCTTTTCATCTTTTTATTATAAGTTAATTCGGGAAATGCATCTGTTCTATTAGTTGAAATAGTAGCTAAGACATTTATTGAAGAAGACTACTAATTCATTTCAATTATTTCCTTTAATGTTGCAATAATTATGATTCAAAAGGGAATGTTAATTTTATGAGAACTTGTTGTGCATGTTAAGATGTAGTCTAACCTCATAGCATCTCCTTCAAAGGTCTAACATTTCTTTTCTAGAATGTTCTCCAGTCCTCCGTTCCAACTTATTTTCTCCATTATAAGTGACCTGTGACTTTTCTGCTTACAGTTCTGACTACTTATATTGTTTGTAAAGCTCTTCTTTTCACTAACATTTCTTTTTCCCCCTTGCTCTTATCAATCATTCTTTTTCCTTACTGACACATTTCTCTAAAACCCAAACTCTCCTAATACCAGTGCCAGTCATGACCATCGTGATTGTGACCTTGATCATCATCTTTATTGTCATCATTCAGATATCAATCAGCTGGAGTTTGTCACCCTGCCCTAAATATCCAGAAAAGTTAGGTTCAGACCTGTTCCAAAGTAAAATTAATACCTATCCTGAGATGTTCATGTTATAAGTTTTTTCACGTTTTTGCGTGGTTTTGGCATCCAACTTTCTCTGAATTATTGCACATTAGAGATTATTTTATTTGTAGATT
>NW_007726948.1:42694-44709 GCF_000696425.1 Galeopterus variegatus | reverse complement strand
ATATCAATCAGCTGGAGTTTGTCACCCTGCCCTAAATATCCAGAAAAGTTAGGTTCAGACCCTGTTCCAAAGTAAAATTAATACCTATCCTGAGATGTTCATGTTATAAGTTTTTTCACGTTTTTGCATGGTTTTGGCATCCAACTTTCTCTGAATTATTGCACATTAGAGATTATTTTATTTGTAGATTTTATTGTCCTTCAGCAACAATGCATGGACTAAGACACAGAATGCAGCTGTTTTACACAATTTCTACTATAAAAGCCCACTCACATTAGGATTTTGTATGAGAAGCAGGCTTTTTAGTATATAGGTATGAAGGACTTATATTCAAGCCAAAGTGAAAAGTATAAATTGAATTGAGGCTTCGGATGTCCACCATGCTGTTTGGTCATTCTCCTGCCCTTTTTCCTTCTCTGCCTGACCCTCCCCCAAGATGACATTTTTGTTTTTGTTTTTTAATTTTTTTATTGTAACATAATTGATTGTACATATCTGTGGGATACAGAGTTGAATGTCAATACTTGTGTGAAATATGTGATGCTCAAATCATAATCATTATTATATTCAACAATATAAACCATCATTGCTATTCACGGCCCTTTACCAATCCCTCCCCTCCCTTCTAGTAACCTCAGAACCTCAGTTCTCCTTTTAAAAGTTCAATGTATTATTGTGATGGTTGTATCTTTCTTTCTTTCTTTCTTTTATTTATATGTTTATTATGTTAGCTCACACTTATGTGTGAGAACATATGGTATTTCTCTTTCTGTGCCTGCCTTGTTTCACTTAATATGATTTTCTCTAAGTTTGTTCATGCTGCTGTGAATGGCAATATTTCATTATTTTTTATGGCAGAGTGATATTGCATTGTGCACATATACCACATTTTCCTTATTCAGTAATCTGATAATGGACATTTACATTGGTTCTAACTCTTGGCTATTGTAAATAGAGCTTCAGTAAACATGGGAGTGTAGGTATCTCTTTGACATGATGCTTTCCATTCCTTTGGGTATATACCCAGCACTGGAATTGCTGGATCATATGGCAGTTCTATTGGAAGTTGTTTAAGGAATCTCCATATCATTTTCCATAACGGCTGCACTAATTTATAGTCCCGAGTGTTCTACTTTCTCTGTATCCTCACCAGTATTTGTTGTTCTTCATCTTTTTGATGATAACCAGTCTAAATGGGTTGAAATGATATCTTAATGTAGTTTTGATTTGCATTTCCCTGATGCTGAGTGATTTTGAGCATTTTTTCATGTGTCTGCTGGCCATTTGTATATCTTCCTTTGAGAAATGGTTATTCAGCTTCTTTGCCCATTTTTAAATTGGGTTATTTGTTTTTTATTGTTACTTGAGTTCCTTGTATATTCTGGACATTAATTCTTTGTCAGATGCTTAGTTTGCAAATACTTTCTTGCACTGTGTAGGTTGTCTTTTTGCTCTGTTAATACTATTGCTGTACAGAAACTTTGTAGCTTGATATAATCCCATTTCTTTATTTTCCTTTTGCTGCCTGTGCTTTGGGAATTATATTTATAAAGCCTTTGCCCAGTCCTACATGTTTTCTTCTAGAAGTTTTATAGTTGCAGATCTTATATTTAATTCTTTAATCCATTTTGAGTTGATTTTGGTCTATGGTGGGAGGTATGGGTCTAGTTTCATTCTTCTACATATGGATGTCCAGTTTTCCCAGCACCATTTATTGAAGAGGCAGTCTTTCCCCCAATGTGTGTTCTTGGTGATTTTGTCAAAGATTAGTTGGCTGCAGGTATATGAATTGATTTCTGGGTTCTCTATTCTGTTTCATTGGTCTGAGCGTCTGTTTTCATGCCAGTGCCATTGTAGTATAGTTTGAAGTCAAGTAGTATTATGCCTCTGGTTATATTTTTTGGTGCTCAATGTCTGTTTTCATGCCAGTGCCATACTGTTTTGGTTACTATAGCATTGTAGTATAGTTTGAAGTCAAGTAGTATTATGCCTCTGGTTATATTTTTTGGTGCTCA
>NW_007726948.1:41450-42002 GCF_000696425.1 Galeopterus variegatus | reverse complement strand
AAAGAGACAAAGAAGGCCACTATATAATCATAAAAATATCTATTCAGGAAGAAGACATAACAATCATAAGTATATATGTACCAAACATCAGAGCACCCAGATATATAAAGCAAACACTATTAGACTTAAGGAAAGAGATAGGCCCCAATATGATAATAGTAGGGGACCTGAACACCCCTCTCTCAACATTGGACAGATCATCTAGGCAAAAAATCTGCAGAAAAACACAGGATTTGAACCACACTTTAGACCAACTGAATTTGGCAGATATCTACAGAACATTTCATCAAACAATTATAGAATATATATTCTTCTCACCAGTTCATGGAACATTCTCCAGGATAGACCACATACTAGGCCACAAATCAAGCCTCAACAAATTTTAAAATATTGAAATCATTTCAAGTATCTTTGCAGACCACAATGGATAAAAACTAGAAATCACTAACAAGCAAAACTCTGCAAACTATGCAAATACATGGAAATTAAATAACATGCTCCTGAACAACATATAGGTCCAGGAAGAAATTAAGCAAGAAATCAAAATTTCTC
>NW_007726948.1:40203-41308 GCF_000696425.1 Galeopterus variegatus | reverse complement strand
AACATGCTCCTGAACAACATATAGGTCCAGGAAGAAATTAAGCAAGAAATCAAAATTTCTCAATACTAATGAAAATAATGAAACATCGTACCAAAACTTGTAGGATGTTGCAAAAGCAGTTCTAAGAGGGAAGTTCATTGAAATAAATGCTTACATAAAAAGAATAGGCAGATTCCATACAAACAACTTATGGCTATGACTCAAAGAATTAGAAAAACAAGAACAATCCAATCCCACATGTAGTAGATGGAAAGAAATAATAAAGATCAGAGCAGAACTAAATGAAATAGAAACTCAAAAAATAGTACAAAAGATCAATGAAACAAAAAGTTGTTTATTTGAGAAGATAAATAAAATAGACAAACCATTAGCAAGACTCACAAAAAAGAGAACACCCAAATAAAAAAAAACCTAGAAATTAAAAAAGACATTACAACCAATACCATAGAAATACAAAGAATCATTAGAAATAATTATGGACAAGTCTACAGCAATGAATTTGAAACCTGGAAAAAATGGATAAACTTCTGTACATATACAACTACCAAGAAGAAATAGAAAATCTGAACAGACCAATAACAAACCAAGAGATTGAAGCAGTAATCAGCAGTCTCCCTACATAGAAAAGCCCACAACCTGGTGGCTTTATTGCTAAATTCTACCAAATGTTTAAAGAGGAATTAAAACCAATTGTCTTCAAACTATTCCAAAAAATTGAAACAGACGCCATTCTCCCAGACACATTCTATGAGGCCAGTATCACCCTGATAACAGACAAAGACACAACAACAAAAGAAAACTGTAGGCCAATATCTTCAGTGAACATAGATGCAAATGTCCTCAACAAAATATTAGCCAACAGAATACAGCAACACATCAAAAAAAAAAATACACCATGATGAAGTGTACACCAAAAATTATACACCATGATTCATATCAGGGATGCAAGGATGTTCAACCTACACAAATCAATAAATGTGATACACCCACCACTTCAACAAAATCAAGGGCAAAAACCATGTGATTATCACAATAGATGCAGAAAAAGCATTTTTGCAGAAAAATTCAACATCCCTTCATGATAAAGACTCTCAGCAAATTAGAA
>NW_007726948.1:35531-39987 GCF_000696425.1 Galeopterus variegatus | reverse complement strand
AATACACCATGATGAAGTGTACACCAAAAATTATACACCATGATTCATATCAGGGATGCAAGGATGTTCAACCTACACAAATCAATAAATGTGATACACCACTTCAACAAAATCAAGGGCAAAAACCATGTGATTATCACAATAGATGCAGAGAAAGCATTTTTGCAGAAAAATTCAACATCCCTTCATGATAAAGACTCTCAGCAAATTAGAAAGAAAGTATCACAACACAATAAAAGCCCTATATGACAAATCCTCTGCCAATATTGTTCTGAATGGGAAAAAACCTGAAAGCTTTTCCCTTGAGAAGGAGAAAGAGACAAGGAGCTACCTCTTTTGTTGCCCTGGCTTCTCTCAACACATGCATCACCTGTCCCTGAGTAGCTTCTCACACTATTTTTTCTGAACAGAGATAACTTTCCTTCTACCTTAACAGATATTTCTATGCTAATTATTAAGATATTTAGTTTTTCTTTTCCGTAATACTAACAGCCTTTTTCTTTTATTTAGGTTATTATTCTAAAGATCTTTGAAGTGCTTTGACATTTTTGATATAATTCTTATAATAGCCCTATAACTTAAACATGTTAATAACATAGATGAAGCATGTACTCTCGTGCTTAAAACATGAAGTTTATATTAGATAAGACTTAAAGTCTACTCCATGTATTTATATGGGAATTCATGTTAAAGTTGAAAGAGAACTCAGAGTTCATCTAATTTTAGGAAGATAAGATATTGTAATTTCTACTTTTCAGATGAGACACATGATGCCCAGATTGTTTTCTTGGTTTGCTGAAAGTGAGGATAAATGGCGGCAGTGCTCTTTCTCATTTCTCCAGCAAGTGTCTCGGATCAGTGAGAATCTGTGCAAAATGGGAGATGAGACATTCGGAGATTGGCTGAGCATGCACATAGTGCCCAGATATAGATCATCAGGGAAGAGGATTCCAAGAAGGTAAGTTGTTCAATTAAGCATAGATTCAGCATAGGGAATGTCTATGAGAATGAGGATTTGTAGACATGCATTCCTAGTGTTTTTATACAACTTCCTACTTCCTTTGCATCTTTGCTAGCATCTTTGGATGGTTAAAGTTACAACAGAGAGAAAGAAAGTTATGTTGTACTATTAAGTTATCAGCCCTTATAAAGACAGGCAGCTATATGTTTCAAGAAGAGGTATAATCACTTCCATCAACATATATTTATACATTTTTTTAAAAAAAAATTCTGCAAAGGACTAGGTCAACAAATTTAGTTTATCAAAGGGAATTCCATTTCACATTGACTTTAAACAATGAAGCCCTTGAAACATTCAATCAATATACATCTCAGGGAAGAACAAAGGAAACATCTGAAAGGAGGATTAGTAAATTACCTGCTTTCAAAATTCAAATAAAACTGCACAAAAGCAGTTCTCTATTTCTGCTGTTAATTTAACAAAGAAAGCCACATGCAGCCCATAGATCCTCATTATGTAGAAATGCTCAGCAAACAGAAGATTGTAAAAAATGGATGTTCAAATCAGGATTATTTCAAGGAATACAGTTACTAGAGGGCTGATATGCAAAATGAAAAATTTTAAAAACATGGTGTTTTTACATGCAATCGCATTATCACACAATTTGGGATTTTATTTTTCTATTTTTTATTTTTTTGGCAAGTTTTATGTAGATAACCTTTTCTATACATATATTTTAAACCAGGGGAATCATATCAAGTTTACTAATTTTTAGTCTGATTTTCCCCACAATATACCACAAACATTTCTCCATGCCATAAAATAGTCTTTTACAGATCACTTTTATGTGATCACCTTTTAAAAGCAATCAACTCTATTATTTTTCTAAGGTCAGTAATTCTAAAAAATATTCTATAAACCAATGTAGTTATATCCATAATTATGTATTTAGGCTAATATCTAAGAAATAGCATATCTGGGCCAAAAGGCATGAATCGTGATAGATTTTTCTTTTTTTTTATTTAATATTAATCTGAATTACACTGTGCACTGATAACACATTATAACAGTAATTCTCTTAATTTTTAATTTTTAAATTTTAAATTTTAAAAAATTGATTATACACAAGTACCTGTGCCCAACATGTGAAGATTATATCAATACTATCAAGAAGCCCACCACCACAAATCACAATTATTCCCCATGTCCCCCACCCAACCTCTCCCTAACTCACCTACCCCCCAGCAACCCTAGGTCTGTTTTCTCCTTCTGCAAGTCCAATGCACCGTTGTGACCATTCTTTTCTTTCCTCTTCCTCACTTAGCTCCCATTTAATGAGTGAGGATATGTGGTAATTTCCCCTCTGTGCCTGGCTGATTTCACTTAACACAATTTTCTTCAAGCTCTTCAGTGGTGCTGCAAATGGCAGAATTTAATTCTTTTTTATGGCTGAATAGTATTCCATTGTGTATATATACCATATTTTCCATATCCAGTCATCCAACAATGGACATTTAGGTTGGTTCAATATTTTGCCATTGTAAATAGAGCTGCAATAAACATGAGAGTGCAGATATTCCTTCGACATGATACTTTCCATTCCTTTGGGTGAATACCCAGCATTGGGATTGCTGGATCCTACGACAGGTGTTTCTGTAGTTGTTGGAGGAAACTCTATACTCCTTTTCATAATGGCTGCACTAATTTACAGTCCCACCAATGGTGTGGAAGGGTTCCCCCTTTCTCTGCATCCTTGTCAGCATATGTTATTCTCAGTCTTTTTGGTTATAGCCAGTCTAACTGGGGTGAGATGATATCTCAAAGTGGTTTTGCATTTCCCTGATGATTAGTGATGTTGAGCATTTTTTTATATACCTGTTGGTCATTTGTATGTCTTCCTTTGAAAAATGTGTATACAGTTCCTTTGCCCATTTTTTAATTGTATTATTATTTTATTATTATTATTTTATTTTTACAGTGAAGTTGTCTAAGTTCCTTGTATATTCTGGATATTAATCCCTTGTTAGATATATAGTTTGTAAATATTTTCTCCCATTCTCTAGGTTATCTTTACACTCTGCTATTTGTGTCCTTTGCTGTGCAGGAGCTTTTTAGTTTGATATAATCCCATTTGTTTATTTTTCCTTCTGTTGCCTGTGCTTTTGAGGTCATATTCAGAAAGTGTTTGCCTAGTCCTACATTCTGAAGTGTTTCTCCTATGTGTTCTTCTAGGAGAGTTATAGTTTCAGATCTTATATTTAAGTCTTTAATCCATTTTGAGTTTAGTTTGGTATGTGGTGAGAGGTATGGGTCTAGTTTCATTCTTCTACAGATGGGTATCCAGTTTTCCCAGCACCATTTGCTGAGGAGGCTGTCCTTTTCCTAACATGGGTTCTTGGTGACTTCACCAAAGATCAGTTGACTGTAAGTACCAGGGTTGATTTCTGGGTTCTCTATTTTGTTCCATAGGTCTGAGTGTCTGTTTTCATGCTAGTATCATGTGGTTTTGGTTACCATAGCTTTATAGTATAGTTTGAAGTCATGTAGTATAATGCCTCCGGTTTTATTTATTTATTTATTGCTCAGGATTTCTTTGGCTATTCAGGGTCTTTTGTTATTCCATATGAATGTTAGAATTGTCTTTTCTATTTCTGTGAAGCATGTGATTGGTATTTTGATGGGGATTGGTTTGAATCAGTAGACAGCTTTGGGTAGTATGGACATTTTCATAATGTTAATTCTTCCAATCCAAGAGCATGGAAAATGTTTTCATCTTTTTGTGTCTTTTTAAATTTCTTTCAGCAATGATTTGTAGTTATCTTTGTAGAGATCTGTTACCTCCTTGGTTAAATTGATTTTTAGGTATTTAATTTTTTCATTGACTATTGTAAATGACTTACTTTCTTGATTTCATTTTCTGCTAGTTTGTTATTGGAGAATAAATGTGCTACTGATTTTTGGGTGTTGATTTTGTGTCCTGCAACATTACTGAAATTTTTAATCAGCTCTAAGAGTTTTCTGGTAGAATCTTCAGGTTTTTCTATATATAGGATCATGTCATCTGCAAACAGGGACAGTTTGACTTCATCTTTTTCAATCTGGATGCCTTTATTTCTTTCTCTTTCCTGATTGCTCTGAAAAATACTTCTAATACTATTTTAAATAGGAGTGGTGATAGGTGGCATCCTGGTCTTCGTACTGCTCACAAGGGAAAAGCTGAAAGTTTTTCAGGATGATATTGGTGGTGGGTTTCTCATATATGGCCTTTAATGCGTTGAGATACTTTCCTTCTATATCTAATCTACTGAGAGTTTTTGTTGTGAAGGGATGTTGAATTTTGTCAAATGCTTTCTCTGAATCTACTGTGATAATCATGTGGTTTTTGTCCTTGGTTTGTTGATGTGGTGTATCACATTTATTGACTTGTGTAGGCCGAACCATCCTTGCATCCCTGGGATGAATCCCATTTCATAATGTTGTACATTTTTTTTTTTT
>NW_007726948.1:19986-35416 GCF_000696425.1 Galeopterus variegatus | reverse complement strand
TTTTTTTTTTTTGATGCGTTGCTATATTCTGATTTGTAGTATTTTGTTGAGGATTTTTGTGTCCATGTTCATCAGAGATATTGGACTGTAGTTTTCTTTTTTTGTTGTGTCTTTGTCAGGTTTTGGTATCAAGGTCTTGCTGGCCTCAAAGATAAGTTTTGGAGAGTAGCCTCTGTTTTAATTTTTTTGGAATAGTTTGAAGAGAATTGGTATTAATTCCTATTTAAATGTTTGGTAGAATTCAGCTGTAAAGCCATCTGGTCCTGGACTTTTCTTTGTTGGAAAACTGCTGATTACTGCTTCAATCTCTTTGTTTGTTATTGGTCTATTCAGATTTTCTATTTCTTCTTGGTTCAGTCTTGGGAGTTTGTATGTGTCCAGGAATTTATCCAAATCCTCCATGTTTTCAAATTTGTTGGCATATAGTTATTTGTAATTGTCTCTAATGATTCTTTGTATTTGTGTGGTATTGATTGTAGTATATCCTTTTTAATTTCTAAATTTTGTGATTTGGGTCTTCCCTCTTCTTTTTATTTTTTATATTTTTGGTTAACCTAGCTAATAGTTTGCCTATTTCATTTATTTTTCCAAAAAACCAATTTTTCACTTCATTGGAATATAGTTATTTGTAATTGTCTCTAATGATTCTTTGTATTTGTGTGGTATTGATTGTAGTATCTCCTTTTTAATTTCTAAATTTTGTGATTTGGGTCTTCCGTCTTCTTTTTATTTTTTATATTTTTGGTTAACCTAGCTAATAGTTTGCCTATTTCATTTATTTTTCCAAAAAAACAATTTTTCACTTCATTGGATTTTTCCAAAAAACCAATTTTTCACTTCATTGGATTTTTTTTTGACTCTATATCATTTAGTTCTGCTCTGATCTTAATTACATCTTTCTGTCTACTAACTTTGGGATTGTATTGTTCTTGCTTTTTGAGTTCTTTGAGGTGTAGCATTCAGTTGCTTATTTGAAATATTTCTCTTTTTTGATAGAAGCATTTATTGCAATAAATTCCCTTTTTAGTATTGCTTTTGCCAGATCTCACAGGTTTTGATATGATGTGTGTTCATTTTCATTGGTTTCAATAAATTTTTTGATTTCCTGTTTAATTTCTTCTTTTACCTGTAGGTTGTTTAATTTCCATTGGTTTGTATAGTTTCCCAAGTTTCACTTGTTATTGATTTCTATTTTTAATCCATGTGGTCTGAAAAGATATTTGAAATAAATTCAATTTTTTAAATACTCTGATACTTGATTTTCAACCTAACATGTGGTCTAACCTGGGGAATATTCCATGTGCTGATGAGAAGAATGTATATCCTGTGGTTGTTGGATGAAATGTTCTGTAGATATCTGCTATGTCCAGTCAGTCTGAAGTATAGTTTAAATCCCATGTTTCTCTATTGATTTGTTGCCTAGATGATCTGTTTAGTACTGAGAGAGAGATGTTCAGGTCTCACACTATTACTGTATTCAGGTTTATCTCTTTCTTTAGGTCAAAGAATGTTTGCTTTATATATGTGTGCTCTGGTTTCGAGTGCATATATATTTATGATTGTTATGTCTTCTTGCTGGAAAGACCTGTTTTTCAATATATAGTGGCCTTGTTTGTGTCTTTTTATGGTTTTTTGCTTAAAGTCTACTTTATCAAATATAAGAATAGCTATTCCTACTTGTTTCTGGTTTGCATTTGTGTTGTATATCTTTTTCCATTCCTTCACTTTCAGTCTCTGCACCTTTACAGGTGAGGTGAGTATATCAAAAAGAACATATAGTTGTGTCTAGATTTGTAATTCAATCTGTCAGTCTGTGTCTTTTCAGTGGGAAGTTTAACCTATTTACATTTAGGGTTCTTATTGTGAGGTATTGTCTTACTCCCGGCACTATGTCACTTTTAATTTAGATGTTTTAAATATCTTTTGTACCTTTCTTCCTCTTTCTTTATTAATCTTCAAAGTTTCTTGGTTTTTTGAGATGGTTAGATTTACTTTCTGTTTTTCATTTGCATTTTTGTTTTACTGTGTGTTTTGTTCTTTCATGCGTATTCATGGTAGAAATTATTGTTTTTCGAATTCCAGGTGCATGACTTCATGCAGGGTTGATCATCTGGTTGTGAACTAAAGCAGTTTTTGTCTGGTAAATACACTATTTCTCCCTCATTTCTGAAGGATAGCCTTGCTGGATACAGTATTCTTGACTGGCAGTGCTATTTATTTTAGTGTTTTGAATATGTCAACATATATTCTTCTGGCCTATAGAGTTTCAGTTGAGGAGTCTGCTGTTAGTCTGATGGGGGCTCCCTTAAAAGTGACTTGATGCTTTTCTCTTGCCACATTTAAGACTGTCTTTTTGTCTCTGAGCTTTACCAGTTTGACTATAATGTGTCTTAAAGAGGATCTTATTGAGTTGAATCTGTTTGGGGATCTTTGAGCTTCCTGGATCTGAAGGTCTGTGTCTCTCCCAACACCCAGGAAGTTTCTCATTATAATTTCATTGAATCAAATCCATTTTCAATGCCTTTACATTTCTTCTCCTCTTCTGGAACACCCATGATTCAGATGTTTGTGTACTTCAGGTTGTCTGCTAGCTCTCTTGGACTTTCTTCATTTTTTGTAATTCTTTTTTTTTTTTTTTTTTGGTCCATCTGCATTACTTCATAAAGACCACATTTGGGATCAGAAATTCTTCCTTCTGCTTTCTCTATATTTCATTGAATGAATCCTTCAGTTCCAGGAGTTCTGCTATATTTTATTTTGGCATTAATCTCTTTATAAATTTCCTCCTTCATATCCTGGATATTTTTTCTCATTTCATGGTGTTGTCTAACTGAATCTTCTTTTTTCTCATTGGGTTTCCTTAAGATTGTAACTCAGAATTCCTTTTCAGTCATTTCAAGGGTTTCTTGTTCTATAGCTTCTGGTACTTAAGAATTACTATATTCCTTTGGTGGTGTCATATTTTCCTTTCTTTCTTTCTTTCTTTTTTTTTTTTTTTTGTATTTTTAGTATCTCTATGTTGATGTTGACATTTGGTCATCTGGTAGATGAGTTGCTTCTTCTATTACTCTGGAGTGGATTTTGAGGATAAAAACTTCCTCCTCTTTTTCCAGGCTCTTCAGATGACTCTCTTTGTGCCAATGCAGTAAGATTTGTGGTGAGTCTCCTGTGCTGTGGTCATGGCTGCTAATTTCTAAATTTCTAATTGATTTTAGAAAAACAATTGAACCTAATTTTTTGTTGGATTTTGCCAAAGTGAGGGAAAAAATTAAAATTCATTGAGCACCTACTATGCTCATGTCCTAAGATATGTTATTTATTTTAATCCTTAGCCCACCAGAGCACACTGCAGATAAGGCCATTTTGAATCAGTGGTTAATGAGACAGCTTTTTCTGTGACCCATATCATTCTTTTCTATATTTCTCTTCATTTTTTGCTTTATTGGCACAAAATTTAGCAAAGGGAAAACCCAGAGATGAAAAAGGAGAGACAAGAGCAGTGACAGTAGGGAGAAGAGAAGAAGGCCAATTATTTCCTTTCTCCCTTTTCTTGCACCTCCAGAGTAATGGAGTTCATTAGAAAAATGATCTTCAAGAGATTCAACTTAAACTAATTTAACTAAAACAAAAATGAATATCTGAAGCACAGAGACAAACCCCAATTTATAAGAGAAACACCTTTATAAGATTGTGCCAGGGCTCTGTTGAGGTAAGGGATTATTGAGGGGAAAGAAAACTAAAAAGATTATAAGGAGAGTGTGGAAATCAATTTGAAGCATGAACTTAATCTTGGCATGGAAACAGAATTATGAGTAACTATGGCCAGTTAACCTTTCTCTGGCTCAGTTGCTGTATTTTTTAAAAGGCAATAATAAATTCTTTCTTCACCATGTTGCTTAGGATAAGCCTGTTCTTAGATACCTGATGATACATAAATTGCATTTCCTTTTGTTATTATCATCATCTCTAGGAGTAAAAAATAATGAATTGTAGGGGTTGTCATTATCTTATTAAATATGTTAACATATTATTAGGTTATAAAAAATAAAATTGGGATAATTTATAATAAGGATTTGAAAGATTAGACAGTAGAATAAAAAAGGCATAGAGCTGCAAATTTAGCAAACAAAGTCATCAGCAGAAGGTTAGAAGGGAAAGCAAGATGTGAGACCAGGGATGGGTAGTTGATATTGATGGGCTGTAGGGTCAGTAAACTGACCTGACACAGACTGGTCCAATCTAGGTGCTTAAAGGCAGAAGGATGAAATGGGAGTGGAATGAGTAGAAAGGTTAGCAATGTGGGTTCACAATGACAGCATTGTTTGGGGATGGCAAATAGACTGGCTGAAGAAAAAATGCAAATATGAGTACAAAAAACAGGTAAAAGTGTAGTCAAGAAGCTAGAGCCATGTTCTAAACCCATGTGGCAGCTACCTTCTTATCTCCTCCAATCCTAGCAAGGCAATAATGTTACTTACATAGTGGGCCCTCAAATTTGTACAGGATTTGACAAAAGAGAATCATACTACATTTTTAAAAGACAAAGGATCTATTAATAGGTGTTATAAGTTGGACTTACTTTGCACTGTATTTCTTTTCTTTTTAAAATGCACCTCAGAGAAAATGATCCCACTCGGTGCTTCTTTCTTTGAATTGCTCTCAAAGGCTTAGTGCAGAGTAGGAAACTCTTTATCTCCAAGAATCACTTTCACAAGCTAAAATGTCTCTTGAATTGGAGATTTCCTGCCACAGCTTTTACTCTTGTCATCTTTTATCTGTCTCATACTGCAATGGTCTCCACATAGGTATCCCTGCTATGACAGCTCATCCCACCTATTGTCCATGTTGTCACCAAGATATCTTCCTAAAAAGTTCATCTGATCATGTTATGCGATCTTTGTTGGTTTTATTTCTGCTGACTTGTTTTTTTTTTGCCTTAATATTTCTCCAGAACCCTTTCTACCTTCCAGCATGCACTCCGTACCCTTTAGTCCCAACGAGTGTTGCACCAGTGCGATTGTACCTTTGCTGATATGTGTGTTTTCTCTTCGTTTGTCTTATAAGCTCTTAGCAATATTTCAACTTCTTCATAGAAGCCCTTTCTACATATGTTAATATTTCTCCCTTGGTATACTCAGGTGACTTGAAGACTTTTGTAGGCTCCTGACACGTTTTTCGTATAAGACCCTGCCCATATTACATCAAATGTATAAAAATGCACTCAAATCCTCTGTTAAATATAACCTACTTGGCTAAAAAGAATTTTGTGAGAACTTTTATATTGAGCTTTGAAATTATTTGGCTGCATGTAGCTCATTCAATTTAAAGTCAGCTATGATTCCTCAGCACTCATTGTGAATGCTCAGGAATCTTTGTGAATCGAGGAAATCTAACCTACAGATTTTTCAACTCTAATGAAAATATTTATAAATGCTGAATTTAACAATGAATGAAATTGACATAATATTATGCTTATAAACATCTAATTCAACCTTTGTAAATTTAGATTTGACTTAGGATCTTTGTGAATCGAGGAAATCTAACCTACAGATTTTTCAACTCTAATGAAAATATTTATAACTGCTGAATTTAACAATGAATGAAATTGACATAATATTATGCTTATAAACATCTAATTCAACCTTTGTAAATTTAGATTTGACTTAGCAGTTTTGATTTTATATTTTAAAGCCAGCAATTAGATTTATTTTTTAGTCAAGACTTAGATATTTCCTTGGGCTTTCTCTGACTATCCTATTAGATTGGGTTCCTCAACATTTGATACTCTCACTGGGACTAGTACCTGAAACACAGAAGTTGTTGAATATATATGTAAATATATATACATATGTATATGCAAGTAGATATAGATGACATAAGTAAGTATAGACATAGACATAGATACCTTGTTTGAAAAGAATTGGCTGAAGCAAGCCCATCTAGTCTATTGGAATTCAGGAGTTCTTAGTTTCCAGTTCCAGGTCTTGAGCTTAAGAAGTCCATTTTTTCATTTACTCAAGAAGTCTTCATTTGCTGCCTGTGCTGTGTAAATTATTTGCACTATGCCAGTTGAAAGTTTTTTCTGATCAGTCATTTGGTGCTTTAGTATGGGGTGGTGAACTGTATGGATTTGAATGAATTTTCTTTTCATGCATTACTCCCTCTAGAATTGCAGGAGAAAGCATGCTTTGGTAAGTTGTAGTTGATAAATGATATGTTTTCTTTGTCTTACCATCTTCATACACTGAGAACATTTCCAGGAAATTCTTCTTTAGGTGCCATATGAAACTGCCACACAGCATATACATTCTCAGATTTATTTACCTTACTGCAAAGTGATTCTGTATTACCACGCTGTAGCCTTTTAGCAGCTAGTGAAGTATCAATGCTTTTACCATTAGGTGGTTAGTTTACATTGCTACTTTATATGGAATTACGTGAAAATTTTTCAAATCCCGCTGCTAATTATTAGTGAAGTCTAAATTTCAGAGTTCATACTTTCACCTCATGTTTGGCAAAGAAAAGTAATCGCAAGTTGTCTGACATAAAGACTAATTGAGGCACTATTTACTTTTTCTTATAATGTAAGTGTTATGTTTATAGCTTTTCTGAGATTAACTTGTATACATTTGTCCACTAGCATTCAATGGGCTTTACAAACTTAAATTTTAGTTGAACCAGGCAAAAAAATATTTCTGAGGTTATATGCCAACCCTCTGAAAGAATCGGGTAAAAATTTGAGAGGCGTAGAGAATTCAGTATAGATGCTGGCATATTTTTAGAATAGGTTGTGGGCAGCTGGGTTGTAACTCCCATTAACATTATTAGGATTTGAACATCTAAATTCCTATAATCAGTAATAAAATGATCGGACTTGCTCAGAGTATATTATTTAAGAGGTAGCAAGCAGGGTCTTTTATTTCTCAGCACTTCAAGCTAGCCAATTATGGGTGGGCTTTGGTATGTTATTGACCAGTGCATTGCATTTATCAGAACACTTATATCCATAAGCACACAAAGCAAAGGTTAAATAGCATTAAGGTTCTGACACAAATGAACAAAAGAAATTCAAGATTAAAGTCAATGGCCTGTCCTTTTTTGATTTGCTGGCATAAGCAGAGAGTCAATGAATAAGAAGGTAGCTTGAATTGATCACAGAATTTCTACTTTCACTTGGCATTTCTGCCATTAGTTATTGTTCTTTTCAGGGGGAACTTAGGTGCATAAATGCCATCCTTCTATTTTAAGGATGATCGAGAGTTGAGACTTTGGACAGTTTCCCATAGGAAATATGACTATACATGTGTAGAGCACAAGGTCCATGAGGGCAAGGCATGGGTCTGACTTAGTCACCACTGTATTCCCAGGACCTAATATGTAGTGGACACTCAGTAAATACAGGTGGATTTATAAATAAGTCTATAAACATATTCTTAGCTATAGCTCAACTCATTAAACATATATTTGAGCATGGTGTGTACAGCAATAAGTGCTAGATGTGGGGGATACAGTGGTACATCTTATTTTTAAAAGTATTATTTTTGCCCTCTTCTTGCTTACAATCTAGTGAGGTAGTTCATCAGAAATTAAACAAATAATCGCAAGCTACATGATTGCAAATTGAGAGAAGTGTGCTGTAGGAGAAGTATTGTAACCATGAAAGATTATTCAAAGGGGCTTGCCTTTTTAATGAGGAATCAAAAAGACTTCTCTAAGGAAGCATCATTTAAGCTTGGGCCTAAAGGATAATTAGGAATTCAGCCATTGCATGGTAGAGATAAGGACATCCCTAGCATTGGAAAAAGCACATGTAAGTTATCTGTGGCCTCTGTCTATTCCATCTTCCACAAGAAACTATGGGAAAGCAGGCCAGAGTGGCTGGAGAGCAGAGTGGCGGGGGTGCCATGAGTTGAAAATAGAGGCGGGGAGAAAAGTCTGGGACTTGCATATCATGCCAATGTTGTAGGAATTGAATCTAAGGTTTATGAGTAAATATTGAATGGTTTCATTCACTTTTCTAGGAGTGTAGTGACCTATTTTGGATTTTATAAAGATCCTTCTAGCAGTTTTGGGGAAGACGGAATGGATGGAGGCTAGAGTGGAAGTGGGTTATTGTGTATGAGGCAATCACAGTACTGCACAAAAGAGATGACAGTGGCTTGGACCAAGGGGGCCACCTCCATCATGGAGGTGAAGAGAAGTAGGCAGACTTGAGTCATAATTTCAAAGAAGAACCAATAAAACTTGCTGTTTTTGGTAGAGGAATGTCAAAGAAGAGGAATATACCAAGGATGACTTCTATATCTATGATGTGATCATCTGGGTGAATGGAAATAATTTTCATTCAAGGAGAGGTAAGGGGAACTTATCTATGGGAGACATGTAAAGTTTGAGGTGTTCGTGAGATTTTTTTCCCCCAAGTTTACATGTCAAGTAGGCAATTGAAGGTTAGAAGAAATGTCTGTGTTGGGGATGTAAATTTTCAAAAAGTAACATGTAGAATCATGGGATTTGTACAGTCCCTCAGAGGACTGTGGCATGGGAGGATAAGGCATCTCAGAACCCAGTCCTGACTTAACACAGGTGGTCAAAGGAAGAAGAGCTAAAACAGCAAAATGATTGCTAAAAATACTTAGACCTTCATAGAATATATGAGTCTTTGGGACTCTGATTCAATGACTCAACCTAGGGCTCATGGTACCCTGGGGGGATGTCTATAAATAGACTTCAGGGAGTCTTAATCATGGGACAGTTCCATGAAAAATTCTGTAGATTTGTACATGGATAGTTTCCTAATTCTAATCTTAATTTATGAAAGCTGTCTAGGTTTCTGACGACTAGAGTTCTTTGATTTCATCTATTTTCCCAAATCTTAGTTCTTTAGTTTTTTCACTTAGAAAATGGGAAGCTCTAAATCTTCTGTATTCCTATCTAAAGAGATAATTTGCAAAACACACCTGTGAATAAACAAATATGGTATTCTGCAGAGTGATGGACTGGTAATTTATTAGGGAAACCACCCAGGCTCCAGGGCTTCTGCTTTGGGGAGAAATTACTAAACTATACTACTCAAGCAATTTTATAAAGAGCATTTTAAAAACTCTCAGCACTGTACTTCCATCATAAAGTCATCGATTGTAACATACCACATTCTGAGTTTATGTGTGCGTTTATGTAAGTATATGTAAGAAATGAAGATATACATGTCTCCATCTCATTTTTCTTTGCAGAACCTTCTAACTGTTGCTGTATTTCATTGAGGTGTAAGTGATATGTCCAATTGGGCAACTCTGGTGTGCCAGGATAGTGTGTTGGGTTTGCTTTAAAATGATGCCTACAAACATGATAAAGCAATGAGACTCAGCTTCAACATTTAGTACAACGATATTGTGTTTCTTAATAATAAACATTTAAATGTAATGTCCCCTGTTGTAAGAAAAGGACACTTTAGCTATGTTGTTGTTTATAAATTCTGTTTCCTTAACATAAATTCTTTTCTTTTTAGCAACTCTCCTTATGGTTTCAGAGATGTCCTACTTCTTTATTTCTCATAGTAGAAGAGCAATAAATCAGCTTTATGTCTATTGCCATGGTAATAAATCTGTATGTGTATAAAAGGAATTGAGGACATGCCTATCATAGAATTGAATTGATATGAGCTTTTTCATGAATGATATTCATTTATTCAAAAATATTATTGAGCACTTACTAGGTGCTTGTCATTTTAATAGGGTGTAGGATATCACACCTGCCATCGTGGAGCTTATAGTCATGTGGGAATCGCAGACAATGAAAAAAGATATAAAATTGATATTATAATATAAATATATTTTATATATTGTATATATAACCACATACAATGTATCAGTTAGGGTTCTGCAGAGAAACAGAATCAATATGATGTGTGTGTATGTATGCACACACACTGGGGGGCAGGGGGGAGAAAGAGAAAGAAATTTGAAGGAAATGACTCATGTGATGGTGAGAGCTGGCAAGTCTGAAATCTGTAAGGCAGGTTAGCATGCTGGAAACTCAGGCAGGATTCCTATGTTACAGCCTTGAGGCAAATTTCCTTTTTCACTGAGAAACCTCAGCTTTGTGCTGACGGCCTTCACTTGACTGGATGAAATGAAGCCTCCACACATCATGAAAGGTAATCTGCTTTACTTATAAGTCAATTGATTGTACATGTTAATTACATTTACAAAATACCTTTACAGCAACACATAGACTAGCATTTGATAAAACAACTGGGCACCATAGCTTAGCCGAGTTGACATGTAAAATTAACCACCACATACAATATAAATATATGTTTTTGGAATTTACATCATAATAATAGTAAGCAGTCATACATACATAAAGCAGAATAAGGTAGGATAAGAGTTAGGGAGAAACAGTGGGCTAAATATGCTTTTTTTTTTTTTTAGGATGGATTCTTTGAGAGAGTAACATTTGAGCAGATATATAAATAAGGCGAGGGAAGTATTTTCTTTTTTCCTTTTTCTCTTTTGTCACCATCAGAAGTGGTATCACATATCCACTCTTTGGTGTGAAGTGTGAAATCTCTCTGAGAAACCAAGACAAAAGAGGGTAAACAAAACTAATATCTTACAGAGTCTATGTTTAGGACGACAAAAAGGTTTTGGGAATAGATAGAGGTAGTAGTCACACAGCATTGCAAATGTAATTAATTCCATACAATTGTATGTTTAAAAACGCTTAAAATGACAATTCTTATGTTATTATATGTGTCTTGCCACAATTTAAAAAAAAAAAGAATCCCTGAAAAAAGTCTGCTGTAATGGTTAGCTATTTGCTATGTAACAAATTACACCAAAACTTACAGAAATAACAAATATTTACTGCGTGGTCTGGGTTGGCCTCACTCACAGGTCTGGGGCCCTCAGTTGGGAAAGCTGGGATCCCTGGGCCTTTTTCCTGCATAATCTCTGATCCTCCAGAAGGCTAACCTGGGCTTGTCCATGTGTTGGCAGAAGGATTCTCATCTTTCACAGAGGCCAAGTCCAAATGAGCTGGGACTTTTCAAGCCTCTTTTTTGTGTTTGGTTTTCCAATGTCTCATTTACCAAAGGAGGTCACACGGCCAATCCTAGAGTCAATGTGGGAGGGGACTGTCACAGGCCTGAAGATAGAAAGGTGTGATTCATTGGGGACCATTCCTGGAACAATCCACTAAGTAATAATCTGCCACAAACAGGCATTATAGAATTATTAAAACAGTAAATGCTGGACATGGAAGTTAGATGATGCATCAGGTTTATGAGGTTTAAAGTAAATTGGGCTCTGCTCAAATGCCTTTTCCTCACCACATGAACAAATAAAAATTCCAGAATTCAACAAATATCTGTGAAGTACTTGTTATGTGTGAGGTACTGAGTTACTGATGATTCAAAATTGAATATAACACACTGCCTAGTGTCTTAGTCTGCTCTGGCTGCTATAACAAAATACCATAGACAGGGTGACTTAAACAACAGGTATTTAAGTGTATTTCTCACAGTTCTGAAGTCTGGGAAGTTTAAGATCAAGGTTCTGGCAGATTGAGTTCCTGGTGCATGTTCTCTTCGTGGCTTGCAGATGGCCACCTTATCTCTGTGTCTTTACATATGAGAGAGAGACACACACATACACACACACACACACACAGACACAGAGAGAGAGAGCGAGAGAGAGAGAGAGAGAGAGAGCAAGTGCATGCTTATGTCTCCTCCTGTTCTTAAAAGGGCACAAATCCCATCATGGGGACTTTATCTAAACCTAATTACTTCATCTAAACCTAATTACCTCCCAAGTGCACTAACTCCAAATACCATAACATTGGGAGTTAAGGCTTCAACATATGAGTTTTGGGGAGATACATTTAGTTCATAACAGCTCGTATGACAAAGAGGTTGTGATATGATTGTTCCCTCTTTACTTTCCCCTTCCTTGTAAGAAGATTATATGTCCTTGCCCATGGCTGTGTGATTTACAGTGCTCTCCCTTCTGTGTGAGAGAAGTATGCATCTCCAATCCTGCAAGGTTGAAATTGGCCTTGTTTTGTGCAGTCTATATTATGAAGAGGCAAAACATTTGGTAAAATGGTCCTTTGTCATAACTGTCATGGCATTGGCCATTGCTATCTGCCCCAAAACCTTATGACTTTTGGCAAAGATGCTGAAAGACAGAATATTCAAATGTCTCCTGGTTGTAATTAATTGCATTTGACAAGATACTACAAGAAAGACACAAGTTCAGAAAATGACTATCTGCTTTGCCAGCAGTAGTGAAAGGTAAAAAAAGAAATTTTAAGAACTGAAGGATGAAACTTCCAATCAGTAAAAGATAAAACTGAAAAATGATTTGATAAACAAAGGCAGATTAAAAGCCTTCCCAGGGGCACAGGCTGCATCAAGAATATGGCTGTCATACTTCTGTTGAAACCTCTGAATGAGTAAAGGAGTTTAAGAAAGCAAGTCCTTCAAGTAGCAAAATGACCCAGGAAGAAAGGTACTAAGGGTATGGTTCCATGGACACTCAATTAGCTCTCTCTAGAGAGAGGAAGGTCTGGAACAGAATTGAGGGCATGACTATTGAGATATGAAGATGGAGTCAAGCAAATAAAGCCACACAACGTTTTCCAGAAAGTTGAATGGTGACAAGCACTGACAGCCTGAATGTAGTCTTTGAACAGATTGTTATTTTTTTAAAATGTGAAATGACCTTTCAGTCTGTGCTTCTCTACAGGGTGGAGGGAGGGTTGAGGGTATATTATTCAGCTATAGCCAAGGAGGAAAATGAAAAAGAAGGACCTCCCAGATTCTATAATTACTTTGGACCAGTGTCACACTGTGTGGCTCAAGTTCTGAACGGGAGCAGTTTTTGTTTTTATTGTCCCTTTACAGCAAATATGTATCAGAGGTATGGTGTGCAACCAGTTGTTCTAGTTCACAGGACTCTGAGTTAAGTGGAGCCACATCCACGGCATGTTATAGACCAAGAGGTCCAAGAATTCATCCCAAGGCTGTGATTGGGTGAGTCTTTTTGAGTCTACTCCATGCGTAGAGGTTGAGTGAGTTTTGCTTTTGCTAAGAAGTCAGGATCCGTGGCTGTGTGAGCAGACCTCAGTGGGTGGTATCACTGCTCCCAGTGACTTGCTCCTCCCCTCCCTGTGCGATGATTGTGTGTTCTCAGCCATTGCCCTTTCTGTGGGAAGGTGAACATCCCGGCCTGCTGATGATGGGACTGGCCGTGCCATGTGTTTTGACCAATCGGTGTGAACAGGCTTGATTTAGGTCACATGGCAACAGAAGCTTTCAGAAGCATATGGAGTTTCCTCCAACTTTCATGGCCTTTTCCTTTTGCTATGAGAAGTACACATCTCACCAAGGGGCTGATAATTCACCTGGGTCATGGAATCAGAAAACATATGCCACAGAGGTACAGTCGCTGACCCACAGCTACCAACATGTGAAGCGAGCAAAGACTAAATATTTTTGTAAACTACTGAAAGTTTGGTGGTAGGTTAGTCTCTAAATCTGATACAGTGGGAATGGATTATTCTTAGGGCACCAGGTTTCAGGACAAATATTTTGAGCCTGAAAAATCCTATGTGTATTTTAAGTAATAAGAAAAGGAAAAATTTTTCCCCTGGACAGATACCTGTTTCCCCTGTATGGTCTTTCAATCTTGCTTCTTATGTAAGCAGTTTTATTTCCTCTGAAGTCATATTTTTGTTTCACAACATTATGTGGAAAAATGTTTGAAAGATTTAGACCTCATTTTAAATCCTGTTTCTGCCACTTGTCAGCAGCACGAGAACTGGGCCAGCAGGGTGACACTGAGCCCCCTGTGAGGGCAGCATCACAGCAACGGGTAGTTGCTCAATACAAATAATTACTATTTTTCTTTCTCCAGAGACAATTTTGTATGCTTTGTAATCTGGGTGAACCTTAAAGTGTATCCCAAACTCCCTGCTTCTCAACAATCAGCCTCATTGTGAATATTCTATTTGCATAAGGAACTTTTCAAAACTTTCTTTCTTCCTGGAATAACCTTTTGAAAGGTATCTCTTCACCTCCCTTCTCAGTGTGTAGATCTGCTCTGTTCTGAAAATAGTAAAATGTTTCAAAGGGTCCATCTGTCAGGACTTTGTTTGGACAGGTAGGGGTAGGTAGAACAGTTCCTGTCTCCACAGCATCCAAACCACGTGCCTCCATTTATTGCAGTTTTNCTCTGTTCTGAAAATAGTAAAATGTTTCAAAGGGTCCATCTGTCAGGACTTTGTTTGGACAGATAGGGGTAGGTAGAACAGTTCCTTTCTCCACAGCATCCAAACCACGTGCCTCCATTTATTGCAGTTTTCTTGAGATGTTACCTCTTTATATATTTATTTACATACACACACATATATATGTGTGTGTGTGTATATATATATATATATATATATATATATACATCTTGTCTCAGTTGTTTTTGTCCGTCCAGTTTCATTATAAGAAATAATGTGGTGGTGGCTTCTAGCTATTTGGAGAGTTTGGTTCTTAAATTTAAAGTCCCTTTATTTCTTCCCAATGAATGGTGTTGTTCTGGGGTAAATCGTAGTCTATTGAGTCCTTGTACCCATGTTTCTTTCTTTTTCCTCCCTGCTTTATTAGCTCTGGAGTCTTCATGACTCATGGCTGTCCATACTTGCAGAAGATTTTTGGTGAGATGCCCGGTGTCCCTGTACCAAGGCCTCTTTCCACGGTGAAGCAGTGTGAGCAAGCACTGCTGGCGCGGGGGAAGGGAAGCCCCACGTTTCATAGCAAGATCCCTGCTTTTAACTCTGAAAGTACCAGTTCAGCCTCTTTTAACAAATCATTTCTCTTCTCTGGGTCTGTTTTGTCTCCTGTACAATACAATGGGAAAGTCTCAGAGGTTGACGAAATTGCAAAGTAATTTTTCTAATATTTTACTTAAAAATGCAACATATGTCTCAGAAGGTTTATATTTTGACTCGGTTAATGACAGATTGTCTAACTCAGGAAATTTTTTTACCTTAATGGGCAAATCATTTAATGGTTTGTTTGTTTGTTTTTTCCCCTTTGGCTTATTTAAAAAGGACTGGGATCATGTTTTGATTTAACTTATGTGCATTTAGCTACACTCATTTAGCAGAGATATACACAAAGAAAGAGAGACATACAGGCAAGCAGACAGAGACATAAATCTCCTCCATCAATAGAAGCAATAAATTGCAATATATTTCAGTGCTTGAATGTTGGACTTGCTGAGGCATGATGTGTCAGCCACTTCCTAAATAAAGTTCAAGGGTAGATTTTAGCTTCTTGAGATTTTCACCTTTTCAGGGTAGGCACCAGCCCTGTGTAGGATGTAGGTCCTCGGTACTTCATTTGACACCAGTGTAACCTTGGGTACACATGTAA
>NW_007726948.1:16997-19050 GCF_000696425.1 Galeopterus variegatus | reverse complement strand
TGTAGGATGTAGGTCCTCGGTACTTCATTTGACACCAGTGTAACCTTGGGTACACATGTAAGTCCTGTTTCTCCACTCAGGGTGCCTGTAATGTGTTTTGCAAGAATAATGATCATTTGCTGAATGTCCATTAGGTATTATACACTTTACATATTTGTGTTTACATTATTGCTTGCTCTGTAATGTAAATTTCATTTGTCCCATTTCCCCCTACTGAAACAAAACTTAGAGAATATTCAGTCATTTGCTCAGGATCTCACACAGCAAAATTATTGCTGACTTGGTGTGTTTCAAACTCACATACAATCATTTTCAAGACCAACAGGACAAAGTCCAAGCTCATCAGCACGGCACTGAGGACTTCTTATGGTCATGCCATTGCCTGCACCTCCACACTCACCACCTCTTTCTGCTACACTAGGATGCACCTGCTGCTGGGAAGTGCTTGTCTTCCTCCCCCACACCATGCCATCCCCTTCGTCTGTGTTTTGCACCTATGCTATCATCTCTGTCTCCTGAATCATGCCTCACTCTGTCTGAGTAACTGCCACTGGTCCTTTAAGGTTGAAGACACTGAAGACACAATTATAGTGATTAAGAACATGGCTATTCAGCTCTGTCACTTTCTACTTATGTGCCTTGGACAAGTTATTTAAATTCTCCATGCTTCAGCTTCCCTGTCTGTAGAACAGCCCTGAAAGAACATCACAAGATTTAAGAGATGCAAGTGCCTGGCACAGGGTAAAGCATTATATGTGTTTGCTCTTATTAAATTTCTTTCAGACATCACCTCCTCCAGAAAGCTTTCCTTGACTCCCATTTGTCTCTCCACCAAACTGGTTTGGGCACCTTCTTTTATAATCATCTACAATATTAACTTGTTTTAGAGTTATCTGTTTAAATTTCTGTCTCTAATATTATGTATGTTTCTTTGTCCATAAGAAACTCACATATAATAGTAAAGACATTTAAACAGATAACTCTGAAACAAATTTATTTTTTTTACTTTTGATGTTTCAAATGAACAAATTCCTTCATTATCTGTCAATGTTCTTTAAGATAGTTGATATGTATTAAATGGCAATTCTGTGCCAGGTATTTTGTCCGATGTTTTACATTATAGTAAGTCATATGTTACTTTGCCACAGCCCTATGGGAGAGGTGTGTTATTTTATTTTTATATTACAGACGCAGATAAGGAAAGCAAGTCCAGGGAAGATGAATAACATGCTCCCAGGCAGTTAGTGGCTGAGCCAGGATCTGGGCTGACAAATTTATTTTTGAACACCCAGCACCTAGCACATTACCTGATACATAATAGGCACTCAAAAATGAATGCCAAATGAATGAATGAATAAAATATTCATTTTATTATTATTGTTGTTGTTATAACTAACCTTTATGGGTTGCCTATTTTGTGCTAGGCACTATTTTAAGCACTTTGCCTCCATTCTCTAATTTAACCTTCGCACAAATCTCACAAGGTGGGTATGATTAACCCTATATTACAAGTGAGGAAACAGAGACACAGAAAGATTAAATACCATGCCCAGGATCAATCACAAATGCATATGGGTAAAAAAATTTATTTAAACCTAGTAGTCTGATCCGTAAGTTCACATTCTTAGCTACTTTCTGTGGCTGCCTCCAGATGAGTTCTAGAAGGCAAGGAAGGGAGGAAGGAAGAAGAGGGAAAGGGGATAAATGAGGAAAAGGGGGAAAAAGAGAAACTCTGGACAATCACAGTCTTGATGGACATCACATGAGGTCTTAGGGAATTGCCTTCACTGCCTTCTGAATTTATGTTACATTGTTGACTTTTCACAAAAGTCACTGTAAAAATTAGCTATGTGGAATCTACTTCATTTGTTGTGAAAAATTATTTGTTAGCATAGTCCATTATACTATTCAATTCCTCTGCATAATACTTTACACAGGAAAAAAAATTTTCAGAGTTTGTTTCTGGTAAAATCTCTCTGTCTCTGGAGGCACTGGCCTATTCCCTTCTATTTGATAATTATAGTTACGTAACTAGCTTTGCATTGGCGGCTGG
>NW_007726948.1:10992-16749 GCF_000696425.1 Galeopterus variegatus | reverse complement strand
ATGGTGTCCACTACACTTGTATCCATCTTGAATAATAATAAGTTAATGATAATGATTTTTTGTAAATAAGGCTCAAAGAATTTCAAAACTTTGCCCTAAATCACAAAACTGATTAATGAATTACAGACAAACAGAACTTCCAAGTCTATGTTGGTGTCCTGTGTTTCACATGTTGACCATCATTCCTAGTCTCTTGGGGGCAATATCAAGCAGGTGACGATCTTAAAACACATTAAAAAATTCATTGTTAGAGAAAAAGTGCTAGGTCTGATGGAGCAGTATCATGACTTAATATTGTGAAATATAGATTCCTATGCAGTCTAAATGTATCAGTTATATCATTTAATTACTATTTTCAGCTTTAAAAAACAAATTTATATTTCTTCCATCACAAATGTTATGAAAATCCATTATAAAAAATGTAGAAATCCAGTAGGGTAGAAAGAAGAGAGAAAAAAATTACTCAAAACTTACCACTCAAAGTAAACTATTTAACTTTTATACATATTTATTTTAAGTCATTTTTCTATGCACAATTATTTTTTAAAACTTTTTGTAGTTGTGATCATACTGTTTTATACTCTAATTTTTTTATTTAAGGTATCACAGGCATTTCTCCATGTTGTTATTGGCACTTCACAATACAGTTTTAAATAGCTGCAGACTAATTAGAAAAGTAATTCATGTCAGTTCCCTTAACCTTTCTCTATTGCTGGGCTTTGAGCTTGTTTTTAATATTATTCACAACTTTGCAATAAATGTCTTAATGCATGTAGCCTTTTTGTATTCAGATTATTGCATGAGGTCAGATTAGCAAAGATCTAAATACTTGACCAGAAGTTAGGTGATGTGATGTGGTGGACAAATCACTGGCTTTGGTGCTTGCGACCTGGACTGGAATCTTGTTCCTGCTCCCCACTAGCTCTGTGGCTTGGACAAGTTACTTAACCCCACAGATCCTTTGGGTCTTCATTTATAAAGTGGAGATACTTGGATCTCCTTCATAGGATTGTTGTAAATATTAAGTGAGATAAAGCTGTTTATTGGTGTTTTATGATTTTGATGCCTGTTGCCAAATTATTTTCCATATGGTTCTTCCAAGTTATATTCTTACAAGCAATGCATGAAAAGTTTCCATTTCATCACAATCTTCCCAGCATTTTTTCTGTAGCTTTTTGGTAATGTATAGGCTGTATGAGGAGTGCATTGTTATTTCTCAACTCCTGTTACTTTGTTTTTCAGGGAGCAAGTTCTTATGGACTGGTTACCAAGTGTTCTACATCTTTTATGAAGTGTTGATGTTCTTTTTTTATTGTTCACTGGGGTCACTTGGTCACTTATGAGAATTTTTTTCTTCTTCAGAAAAGATATTATATGCATAAAATTATTATTACTCTTGATGTATGCTTTTCTTTATTGTCAAGTTTAAAATGTCTGTTCCTTAATATACTTCATAGCTCTTCTTCAGGTCTTCCCATAAAGCCTTGTGATTACAGGATAACTCAAGGAGCTTGTTCTCCTGCACACGAGACATTTCATGTCTATGCTTGGTTAAAGGTGGAGTCTAATGAAATCTTGCCTGCATGAGTACAATTTTATTGATTTACTAAGAGTAATGCAGTATATGCAAAAAAAATTTTTCTAATACTTTGTGTCTGTATATATAGTTATTCTGTTTATGTTTATTTCAATTTAGTAAATATTTAGAGTGAGTGCTACTCACCAGACATTTTGTGAGGTTCCAGGGCAGAAGTTTTATGGACCTCGACTGCTTTGTGAATGGAAACAAATGAACTCTCAAAGGAAAATATTTTTTTCATTAACCTGTTACTAACTAATCGCTAGTTCCCTCAATTGTGAATGTAAAGCAGCAAATTCCAGCAGTATTAGCAGTAGCAGTGTCCTCAATAGAAATCACAGATATTTTCTTTTCCAATTATAGTTATTGTGGATATTTAGAAATGTTATTTTGTTAATATTTCAAGATTATGTTAATTATTAGACTTAATACTAGATCTTACTTTGTAATGTATTACTAAAGAAAAAAATATAAATATATACAAATTTGTTCTTAAATATTTTTGATTGTTTAATATATAAATATGCAAATGTTTCTCTAATTGTTTTCATTTATAATTCTATGAGTTTTATATGTATTTAAAAACTTTATTCTGGGAATATGTTATTTTCTACAGGCTTCATCAGCTTGACAAAGGCATGGCAGAGAAATGGTTAAACTCTCTGATCTATTAAATAAAAAATTCATAAAGATAAGGTTATCACAATACTTAAATTCTTTGCATATCCCACATGTCTTCTGTACTTAATAAAGATATTGTGTTGGGAAACAGTGATCCTTTGGTATTTCCTACTCTTTCTAATATGACTTTAAAATTATACATGTGTATTTAACTCTTATCATGTGTGCCACACACTTCACTTTACCTCCATGGTCTCCTTTAATTCTTCAGAACGTCCTGTGAGATGGATACAATCACTTCCCCCATTTACCTGGTGATGAAACTGAGGCTTGGAGAAATTAAGTAACTTGCCTATCCATAGTGCTGTTGTGTGGGGGAAAGTTTTCAGGCTGGTTCCAAGGTGCATGATCTTTAATGTGGCCTCATTAAACCAGGAGTCACTTGACATAATTAATTTTAATAAAAAGACACTGAATAACATGAGCCACATCCTATTACCATGGAAATTCCAAGAATCAATAAGAGATTGGTAGGCTTCCTTTCTCCAGCATGGAAAGGAGCTCCTGTGCTGGTCATTTTCTATGTTCTCTCCAATTCTATTCTTTGCTTTTCTCATCCTGCACTCTGCCTTAGAAGTCTGGTCTCAAGAACGGCATCATTCGGGCTCCACTTTTCTCTGGTTTCTCCTTGGGTTCTGCTAATGGAAAGCACTGGCAAGAGATCGGAAGAAAGAAAGGGAGGACTACCAGTATTTCTTTTTCTGCTCTCCACTGCTGGCCATAGTTTTGGCCATAACTGTGTTACTTTTTCTGTAGCCACAGCTCTTACGTGGTGGCTCCCTTTTTTTGCTACAACTTTTTCTGGGTGACAATAACATCATTCCTTTCCCTGCCCCTTCAGGCCTAGGTTGACAACAGCTTCCCATTGTTGCTAGGTTCTGGGTGCTCCAACATCTCTTGTTACTAACCTCCATCTTCTTTTCCTCACTGTAGATAATGCCTTCATTGACTGTTCTTCAATTTTCAATTCCCCCTCTGAGTGAACGACCTGCTTCTTATCAGTACCCCAACTGACACAGTTTTCCTTTTGTAAATAGAATGGACAGTTCTTGCCCATGGTTCAAGAAAATTGAAAGCAATTTCTGTTCATTAAATGTTTGCATTCCTCTGCATTAAGAGTTTCATATTGGATCATAGTATGTTTTGATGGATGAGCACTTGGGCAGAAGAAAGAATACTAGATTAAGTCAGAAAACTTAGATCTTGCTTTTGCATCTGTCACATCTGAGTGGAATAAGTTTGGGTAAATTCCAGAACCTCAATAAAATGTGACTTTTTCACCATAGCCACGGTGATAGAGATGCTGGTAAGAAAGCTGCTGTAAGGAACAAATTAGATGATCCAATGAAAAGACTGTACACTGTAAATATTTGTATAAAGTAAGGTATTTTAAAATTGAATAATTTTTCCACACTATGTTTATTAAAAAATAAGTAACGAATATGAAAGCACTACAACAATTAGGCATTCTATTAAGGTGATTTAATTCTCTATAATGTACATTTCAAAAACCAAAGGGCCAATATTATTTACTGCTGTATCTCCAGTGCCTAGAAAACTGTCTGATACATATATTAGCTGCTGAGTAAATATTTCAAGAGATATTCATTAAGTCTGAGAAATGGTTTCTAGCCTCAAATATCTAACTGTCCTGCATGAAAGACTGACAAATAAACATATACACAAAATGAGTTATTTAAATAAGAGCACTTGACTTATTCTTATCAGCCAGGAGGAAAGATATGAAAGAATACAATGGAATGGTGCCTTAGTTTGTTTTAATCTGCTGTAACAAAATATGTGAGAATGGGTAATTTATAAATAACAGACATTTTTATTTCTCAAAGTTCTGGAGTCTGGGAAGTCTGGGATCAAGGTGCCAGCAGGATTGGAAGTCTGGTGAAGGCTGCTCTCTGCATCCAAGACAGTGCTTTGTTACTGCATCCTCAAAAAAGGAGGAATGCTGTATCCTCACATGGTGGAAGGACAAGCTAGCTGAATACCACATGAGGCCTCTTTTATAAGGGTCTTAATACCGTTCATGATGGAGGAAACCTCATGGCCTAATCAAAGGCCCCAACTCTTAATACCATCGCAATGTCCATTAAGTTTCAACACTTGAATTTTGGAGGGAACATATTTAAGCCACCATAAAAATGCAAATGACAAATGACTTGGTGTGACTCTAACAAAGGATGGCTATGAGAGAGAGGTGCTAGAAATAGTGCAAGCTCAGATAAAGACACGAGGGTGAGAAATAGGGACGTAGATACAAAATAGCCTTCTAGCGAAGAGAAGTATTTGGTTGACTAAATGTAAGGAAGATGCAGAAGGAGTAATAAAAATTAGGTTCAAAAGTTCTGACTTGGATGATTGCATGAATGAGTAGTGGCCTTCAACTCATATAAGGAGAAGCTTTGTGAGTGGACATAATCGGGTTTTGTCTCAGTCTATTTCTGTTGCTATAACTGAATACCTGAAACTGGGTAACATATAAAGAAAAGAAGTTTATTTAGCTCCCAGTTCTGGAGGCTGAGAAGTCCAAGGCCAGGCAGCTGCATCTGGTGTGGGCCTCCTGGCTGCATCATAACGCAGCAAAGGACACCACATAGTGAGAGGACGAGAGTGTGTGTGTCAGCTCAGGTCTCTTTTCCTCTTCTCATGAAGCCATCAGTCCTATCAAGGGGGCCCCACGCTAATGACCTTATCTAACTTTAATCTCCTCCCAAATGCCCTACCTCCAAATGCCATCAACATATGAATTTAGGGATTAAGGTCTCAACACATGAAATTTGGGAAACACATTCAAACCCACAGCTGATGTGTAATAGGAAGAATCAGTGGAACATGTAAACAGAGGTGTTCGGCACACTTTTTGAAATCCAGGTCTAGGACTTAGGAGACAGGTCAGGACTGCAGAAATATAACATGATATTTTGTGAATACCACAAAGAATGAGTCATTTTTAAGAGAAATATTTTTTAATTGTTAGGGTTTATTACTTTAAGCACTAAATTTAAAAAATCATTTGGATGAAGATAGTTCTAAAATTTTATTGTACATTTTTCTGCTACCTTAATGATGCATCTGGAACCAAATTTATTTTTTTCTTGATGGCTGAGGATCATCATTATAATCACCTGTTATGATAGCATTCTGTAATTCAAAGATGCTCTGGGACTACTGAGATGCATAAAGCTGTTTCTCTTTGTTAAATAACTTCAGATCATGTTTGTATTTTTTGTTCTTGAGTTTCATTTTTATCATTTCTATGATTTCTCTTTGCTCTCAGCTGCCACTTCCTGCAGCTATTAATGTGTCACCCTGAACTGATATACTGTGTCCTTTCAATCACTTGCTCCTCAACTAACATTAGTTTGGAAACCAGATAATCCAACATATGATAGGCATGTGCAAACAATTTCAGAAGTAAAAACAGAGCATCTTCCCTAAGAGGTAACTACATCAGCTTTAAAGATATACACTGGTAACACCTC
>NW_007726948.1:0-10857 GCF_000696425.1 Galeopterus variegatus | reverse complement strand
AAAACCAGATAATCCAACATATGATAGGCATGTGCAAACAATTTCGAAGTAAAGACAGAGCATCTTCCCTAAGAGGTAACTACATCAGCTTTAAAGATATACACTGGTAACACCTCTTTGGATTCTTCAGAGGAATTCTGTGTTTATTTTTGAGTTCTTAGCTGTGTTTCACAAAAGTAGCATAGCTAGAATTTAAGTTCTGGAATAGTAAAATGTTATTGTATGCATACCAAAAAAGGACAAGATAAACTAATGGTTCAGGAAAAAACAGTTTAATGCGTATTTTTAATTTCTCAGAGATACAATCTGCTATGATTTTTATCAGTTATATAGGATTAAGGTTTTAGACTTTTAAAAATTCATTTGCTACAAGAAAAAAAAAAGAGGGTCTACTTGGTGAACAAGTCTTTAGTGTTGTTGAAGACTGTGCAAGGTCAGTATTTTAAATTAGAATACTAACTTAATTTTTTCAAGGTTACTAGGTCGAACCCAGTGGATTGAACATGCCTGAGTTTCTGCAGGGTGAGCTCTCCTTTTTGATCCATGGGCCCTTGCGTTGTTTTCCAGGCAGGTTTCACAGGTGTACCGTCTTGTATTCCCCTATGCTAATACACCAGGATGTGTCGCAGTGTCTTTTTCTGGTTGAAGTCATCCTTCACCATTTGTCATCTTTTGTCACCACAAATGCTGATTTGAAGCTCTTTTTCTCTCCCACATGAACATTTGTTAGCAGTTTTTTGGTAGTGTCTACTGGGTTATTTGTCTCCAATGAATATCATTTTCGGTTTATTTTCCCTGATATTCATTTAATGACTTCTCACTTCAGCTCAAACTATAATTTCCTGTCAATTATATTGTAAATTTCTCATGTATTTGTCAGCATGTCTCTTGGTATTCTTCTTGTTATGTCTGGTCTACTGAATTTTTTTTCCTTCCATGACCTTTTGTTTTCTGAGGGTACCATCTTTCTCTTTCTCTACCTTATGATTAGGAGTTTATTTTCTGTTTTTACTCCAGCAGCTAAAAAACATGCATGTGAAGAAGCTCCCTCCACACTCTCATCTTTTGTAACTTTTGCCATCAAGACAGACACATGTGAACACAGGGAGAACATCATGAGAAGACTGGAGTTATTCTACCACAAGCCAAGGAACTACCAGAAGCTAGGAGAGAAACCTGGAAGAGATCTTTCCCTAAAGCCCTGAGAGGCAGTGTGGCCCTGCTGACACCTTCATCTCAGATTACTACCCTTCAGAACCATGCAATAATAAATTTCTGTTGTGTAAGCCACTCAGTTCCTGGTATTTCATTATGGCAGCCCTGGAAAACTAATCCAACCCTCATGGTCTGACTCTTTTTCAAACAAAGGCGTAAACTTATCCAAAGAAAAATCTTTTGTAGAATCTGCTTTGCATGCTTCAACAGGGAGGCTCTGTAGTTTTTGTACTGAAAAGCCTAAGAGGGCTTCCTGCCCAGGATTGTAGGACAACTTGCCAAGACAGTGGTTCCCAAACCTGGCTACATACCAGAAACACTGGAAGAAATTTTCTAAAAATGCAAATGTCTAAGTTTAACTCCCTGGAGATTCAGATTCAGTAGGTTTGGGAAAGGACTTGCTTATCTATTTCGAACAATCTGTCTAGATAATTTTTATGACGGGCTAGGTGGGGAAAGCATGGTTCTAAGAGATTGAGTAATGAAAGAGAGATTTCAATAATTGGGTCACATCATTCTTGGAAAGAGAGATCATCTAATAAATGTTTGACTCCCTTGCCTCCAATTTCATTGATTTTAAGATGGAATAAGCTAACCAGAAAACCTCTGCCCTAAACTTTATTCTTGTAAAGCAAGAGATGGGGACCTTGGGAGAGAGTGAAGGTAATAAACATCTAGAAGCTTTAATAGCCAAGGAATGAAATTTGGGGTAGAGTTGGGCACTTCAGGAAATTAGACTCTATTCACTGTTCATTCTACAGAGTTACAGAGAACCAACAATGAGCAGGTTAATATGGACACAGGCAAAGAAGATATGCTTCTATGACCAGAGCTTCTGAAAGGAGAGATGACCCAAAAAAGAATGACAGCAAGCTTGAAAATGTAACTCTGAAAATATGACCTCGAGCAGCTATAGAAATCAACATGGCTACACAGGGAGCCGTCTCATGCATCCAGACTCTGAAAATCATGTGCAAGATATGGAAGGAGGGACACATAAACAAAACTGCCAAAGAAGAGCATGAAGCTGTGAAAACAGGGTCAGAAAACCCTTTGAAGTAGCAGAGCAGGTATGATGGTTTCCATATATAGATAAATAAACTGAAGCTAAGAAGGATTAAGCCACTTGGTTATACTCCATCCCTAGCCAAATGGTACTGAATATTATTCTTTCATTTCCTCTACTACCCTTCTGCCCAAAGCGAACCCTCCTGACCTAACAGGAGTTAAATGCTTTTCTGCAGAAAATAAACTCAGAATTCCCACCTCCTTTCATGTTCATACAGACCTCCTCTATACAAAAGAAAAGGGAATACTCACAAATCTTCAAAAAAAATTTTTTTAGCTGAGAGTTGCCAAAAATAATCTCTAAGAGGAAAGGGATATTAATGTGCCTTTTCTTGATACCAAAAATCAGGACGTGTCACTATGTTTTTATTTTTTTCTAAGTCAGTTTTTATAACCTTCCATATGGTTTGAATCATGGTAGTCAGCTGCCTGATTTTGAAAAGATGCTTGAATGTCTTTTAGACCCAGAGCTTGAGGGTCTAGAGATTAATCTCTTTTCATGACCAATTTATGGCATCCCTTTATGTCCAGATGTGGTTATAACTTAAGCTTTTAAAGCTAACTCTTAGTTTAGCTTTGATGAAAATCACTAAAACCCCATTGAATACAGCTTTATGGCTGTAAATAAAGCCCAGACTGGCCTCTAAAAGACCTGGAGATAGACTTTTAAATCGTTAGTTGTCTCAGTGTATATTGGATGAGATCAAAGGGTCTGGTAATTACCTAATCGATCCTCCCAACAAGGCTTTGAGGTTGGTGGCTAATACCATTGAACTCATTTTGCCAGTGGGAAACTGAGGCACCAGGAGAGTATATATTGTTGCCTTTTATTCCTGTGTTACATGCAGTCCTGAAAAAAATTCCTGTTTTCCTTTTTCACCTTCCATCTCTAGTCTAGAACAGGTTATTTTCCAGTGATTGATGGGGACAAGAATAAGAGAGAAAATACTAAAGAGTAAGAAGCTAATGCAGAACCGATTGAACTAAGCTTAAACACAGAAATAGATTTTCTTTTAGAAAATCCTTCTATCACCACAGATATATTTATAACCCTTGCCTAAAACATCAGAATTGACTGACGTACTAAATTGTTGAATCATGATCTATTTTAAAAGGGAGAGAGAACACAGTCAGGGTGTCCACAAAAAAGCAGCTAGGTGTTCTGTTCTAGTTGAAAAGAACGATGAGGTTCCTGACCCTCAGCTGATAGATAGTTCTACGCACCTTTGGAAAAACTAATAGGCCAAAGGACATCAGAAATAGATCATGGCATTTCTGCGCAAAGAGCAAAAGAAGGATGTGTAGAAAGTGAGCTTTCTCAAGAGATGAGAGATTTCAACCCAGTAAAGAGAGTCAAAGGGTGTACGTGTGTGAGGTTGAAGGGGGAGGTGGTTGTAAGGAACTATATAGTGAGGGTTTGCATCTTTAGTGTTTTATTATATTTCCCTGCCTGCACTAATCAGTTGCAAGGTTGCTTTAAAATGCTCTGTCAAGGTCCAATATTCACTACCATCTACTTCAAATATTGTGAAAATTACTTAGAATCCTTTATGTGGAAGCTCACAGGGACCTTAGAGGTCATTTAGTTCAATGCTGCCATTGTACAGATGACAAAACAAGATACAATGGTGAAGTGACTCGGCAAGGTCACATAGCTCATTATTAAGAACCCAGGGGTTTTGAATTCCAGAGATTTTATTTCTTGAACACTATATTGTTTCTACTTTTTATTAACTCATTCCTTGATTCAATAGACAAGTATTAAGTGACCAATATGTGCCAGGCACTCTGATAGGCACTTCAGATTCAAAGAAAAATAGTCTCTGACCTAACACCTCATAGTCCAGGGGAGGAGTCACACACAGGATGTGTTAAGATACTGGTAACAAAATGATAAGAACCATCAGAGTGGTATGTTCCAGGACCTACGGGAAGAGAGAAGATTAACGAGTTTGGATCTTGGAGTGGTACAGAATTCCCTCTCTTTGTAGACTTGATATTCCAAAAACAATTATTTACTTTGTAATTCTAATTCAGATCTTTGATCTGAAATAAGATGATTTAAGAATATATAAACTTGCATATTGTCCTTTAAAATGTTAGTCAAAAGCCATCATATATATATACACACACACACACACACACACACACACACACACACACACACACCCACATATAAATATATATTTTTTTTTTTTCTAAAGGCCATCCCCATACAGGATCCGAACCAGTGGCCTTGGTGTTATCAGCACCGCACTCTCCTGAGTGAGCCATCATGGGCTGGCCCAAAAGCCATCATATTTTTGGAAGTGTTTTTTTTTGTTTTTCCTGGAGGTTCAATTTTTTTATTAGGTTTTGTTATGGGCTTAATTGTGTCCCCCCAAAAGATACATTGAAGTCCTGATTTACAGTACCTCAAAATGTGATATTATTTGGAAACATGGTCTTTACAGAGGTAATCAAGTTAAAATGAGATTAAGGTGGGCCCTAATCTAATATGACTGGTGTCCTTATAAATGGGGGAAAATTGGACCCAGCGACAGACACACACAGACAGAAGACCACATGAAGATACACAGGGAGAAGACAGCCACGTGACTGGCGTAATGCATCTACAAATCAAGGAACACTAAAGATTCTTCCCTAGAATTTTGGATTTCTTTGATTTTGGAAGTCCAGTCTCCAGAACTGTGAGAGAATAAATTTCTGTTGTTTGTTACTTTGGTATGGCAGCTCTAGGAAACTAACACGCTTCCCTGGGGAGTGATCAAAGGGAGGACTGATTGCAGTTCCTAAGACCTTGCTCCAAGACTAAGAGAAAAACATTGGCATCTATGCACCCATGTTTTTCTATGAACCATGGGGACTCTTGACTCTACAGCCAGCACAGTTAGGCCTCACACAGGGTTCTATGAAGGCTGAGTGGGGATTTCGGGACATTCATATCTCCCCACCTCCTCCAAATCACCATTAGTATTGCTTCAGTAAGCTTTCAACCTTGGGTTCTTAATGTTGTCTCACAATTATCTCAGGAACATAAATATTATAAACAGTGGACAAAGCTAATAACACGAAAGCTCTTTCAGCTCTCTGGGGTTAGAATACCAGGCTTCTTGAGCTGAAATGACTGAGCTTCTCTTACACTCTCTGGACTGCTTTTTCATGGAGCATAAAACCTGAGCAATGATATTCATTTCCTCTTTCCTTAGAGTATGATGAAAGCACAGAAATTTGTTTCAGGTGCTTTTAGAATACCACAAATCAAAAAAAAAATACTCTTTATAATTTTCAAAACACCCTCATGCAGGTTTATTTTTGATTTAATTTAATTTAAATTAAATTATTTTTAATTTAATTTAAAGTGATGACACCTCTCTATATTTATAATTATTTTCTGAAAGCCATGATGTATGTCAAGTCACTGATGTCACACAAACTCATGGTGGAAAATGCTGGTGAGCAATGAAGCTAGAGGTCACAAGAATGGCCTGGGATGTAAAACCTTTGAAGGCCTTCCTGGGTGTATTACATAACCGTAGGAGATGTCTTCATTAAAAAGTCCTTGAAGGGTAATTACTTATATGTTTTACCCACACAGTGATCATCAAAATCTTTATTTCAATCTTCAGGTAGAGTTTATCCTTCCCACGTATGTATCTATTCATATCTACTGATAATGATATTTATACAGGAATGTTAACTTGAGACTTCATAAAGAAAAAGCCTGGATGAGAATGACTGAAGTCATTTGTATAATGACAACTGTATACAGTTTATTCCACATCCACCCAATGAACCATACATGGGGTTAGAAGTGTTCTCACATCAGGCTCTGCTTCCTCTTCGCTAACAAACTGGTGACAATGTTTAACCAGTATAAGCAACAATTTTGTCTTTTTTTCTGTCTGGTCTACATCCCTTTGTGGGCATTCCAAGCTGCTCTTGCTTTACGCTTTCTGCCATGGGGCACTGTTTCTCACTTTGGTTCTCTTGGTACTAATCCCTGAATCCCCTTGACTTAGAGTGTCAACTGCTGAATTTGCCAGATGCTGCAGCTTTCTGTCTCTTTAAGCGAAGTGCACCGAAGTCATGTTTTCTGGGGGCAGTTGAAGTCTTTCATAGAAACACCATTTCCTCTGAGCTTAGAGGCATTTAATGGGGCAATTTAAGATTTTTTTATGGTGGAATTATTTACCTTCAAATGCTGGGCAGTTGACCGTACCATGCCGTTCCTTATGCAAGTCTTTTGAGTTCTCAACCTATATCCGTAATAGTTCAATGACATGACTGTTGTAGCTTAATTCTATGTTATATTACAGCTCTAATAAACAATCTTTTTCCTAATAAATCCCCTCTGTTTTCTTTCTTTTCTCCCTTCTTCTCTTTCTCCTTCTATTCTTCTCTTTCCTGCCTACTGAGCATTTAGTACATACTAAACACTGTACTAAGTATGGGGCATACAAAGATAAAATAACCATATTTCTTGAATCCCACCCCAAGTTCACATTCTACTCAAGTCAAGTAGACAAAATCTATACAAGAATGTGACGAACACTGAATGAAAGGTCTGTACAAACTACCATGGACATAACTAATACTGCCGAGGAATTAGGGACCTTTCATAGAGGTGTTATATGAATTGAATCATGAAGAGAAGGAAGGTGTTAGGTAGAATAAGAACAAAATTAAAGGTGTATCTGCACATGCAATATGCTAGCCATTGCTCTTGCTGGTCCAAACCACCACTACTCATAGCTATGGCATATGATAGTAAATTGTGTGTAGCAGTCATACCTATGTCATGTCAAAACTCTCCAAATAACCTCTTTGAATTTTCTTACCTCCAGCGTACTCATCCCCAATTTTTCATCTCTTTCTTGCATAATGGTTTCATCTTCTCCCCCATGCTCAAACCCTATAAATGCACATATATTCTCATCCTAGTCTCTGTGAACATGTTCAAGTCTGATACCTGCTTTCATTTTAAAATGTCTGAGAGAATATTTCCACTCACCAGCCCACCAAGGACAAACAGATGTTCTTCTGAAGTGTCCATATGGACACTGATGGTTTCTACAGGAGATCAGTGTAAACCGTTGTGCCAGAGTAGATGGACAGATCTATGGGCTCTTAGTAGACAAAACTGTTGAGAGCAGAGAATTTGTCCTCCAAAACTCATGCAGTTTCTTGCAGCTACAAAAGTCTCTCCGGCTCTCCAGCTCTCAAATTTTTCAGGTACTTAAGTCCATAATGCAGAAAGTGGGACCACTGCTAAGGGTCTTCATAGTCCATCAAAATTACGGTTCTTAAATTGGTTTTAAAAGTTCTTTTTATTCAAAAGTAATATCACATGTCCTCCCATCCCAAGGGTACAATTAAATATCTCACTTTTGGTCTTGGGAAAAATTCTAGTAGGCATCATTTGGCAACATGCCTCAGATCATTACATACTTTACTATAGCAACTAATTCAATGTAATTCAACAAATATTTGAAGCTCTATTATATGGATAGGCATTGTGTTAGAATCTGAGGAAAGAGAGGAATGTAAGAATGAATGAGACATGGTCCCTGCCTACTACGAGCTCACAACCCCATGGCTAAAATAGATATACACACAGCAAGTCATATTGCAGATATGTAAGGAGCTTCTTGTGGGAAACAAGGAGGCAGAAAAGAAACATTACTTCTATTTAGTAAATATTTACAGGCATCAACAAGATTATACCATTTGAACTGAGCATATCAGTAGAAAACCAATACTTGTATTAAAGCCCTGAGAGTCTGTGGTTATACCTGCCTGAAAAAGAATTTGAGCTCTCACTTGACAAACTTACTGTATGACCTTATACAAATTGTTTAGCTTTTTATGCCTTAGTTTTGTCTTAGTTTGTGTTTATGCCTTTAGTGTGAAACAGTCACGTTAACCTCACAGGTTGTTAGAAGGATTAAGTAGGATGTAGGAAAAAATGCTTTGCCAACTGTAGAAGACTCTAAAATTTTGAATTTTACTATTAGTTCTCTGTGGATGAAATAAGAAGCATCTTCTTATAGAATGCTATAAACACACTTATTTAAGTGATAGAATTAATTAGGACTACAGTTCTGACCTGGACAAGTGCCCTCCCCATGACTTGCCCAATAGTAGAATGGCAGTTAAGGCTGGATGGCTGTTTTAATAGTGTAATATAATAGCAATAGGCTGCATTCCTAGGATTTCCATTTTTCTGAGGTTAAACATATTGTTTAAAAGGCAGTAGTGTGGAAGGACAAATTACATCCTAGTCCTGGATAAACTTAGTTTAAATAGCATCTTTTAGAGCTTTACAGAGTGCTGCACAGTGACTGTGAAATGGAATACCATGTTCCTAATTGCTAATTGAGATACCCAGGCTGGTCTCTGTCCACTTTTCATTGTGCTGGCTAAGCCAGATCTCTTTATTCTCTTCGTGATGATCATCAAAAACAAAAGCCTTTAGTAACTTTGTTGAAGATTTCTGACTCTCTGAATTGCACATATTACTGAAACTTGCTACCCTTCCAAAGCAAGCCTGTGCTTTTTCTCTGGAGTCTCTATTATCTTCTTTTGCTATAGAACAGAGATGCCAGGTAACATTTCATTTCCCCTCTCCATCTCGCCAACAAATGAAGAACCAGCATAGTAAGAAACAATATCAAACTCATTAGCAGGCTTTTGGGGGTCACCAATTCAAATACTTCCCAAATCAGCTGGAGGATGCAGGGAGTGAATTATAAGATGTGAGATGATATGCTGACAGGAGTGCTATCTCCATGAAAACAGATGATTCTGTAGGTTTCTGAACAGATGGACATTCATTTTATATTTTCCTGAGGCCATCGGTAAGTGACTCTGGCTGAACAGTTTAAAACAAAGGTGAAAAATCATTCTGGTTCAGTAAAACCGCTGCACCGACTTTTCTTGGTACCTTTTGATGAATCACTTGGTGAAAATGCAGAGTATCAAAGCTTCCTTAGGTTTTGGACCACTGAAGATCTGGCATAAGCCAGGAGGGCCCCCGATCCCAGTAAACAACACCTGCCGGTGGATATCTGGCCTGTGTTTTGTTTCTGTAGCTTTAGGCTTGAGAGGTGAAAGTCAGCATTGCGTGAATTTCTATCTTCCTGTTTTCATCCTCATGTGTTCCAGTCTATTGTAGCTTTTTCTCCTCTCCAGAAATGGATAAATAGTTCCAGTTAAAAAAGATAATTTGGTGCCCTCCAGTGGCTCAACCTAACATCTTCTCTCTTGACCTCTCAACCTCTTTTATACTATGGCAAAGGTTACAACTCAGTACATCTTTGGAGGCTCCTAGGTTGCTTGCATATAACCTCCACTCTTAAAACAGAAATCCATCGTGAGCTCAATACTATGAAATTCTCAGAGGAGCAGGAATCAGGGGACAAAGACAAACCTCTCAGTCTTTTCTTTGTACAAAGAGATAAAAACAATGAAAACCAAGTACAAAAACTGCAGTCTCAGTATCATCCCTTATAACTATATGGCTTTAGAAAAAACCACTTATCCTCTTGGAGCCACAAGTATTTTCTATGGAATTAGAGTGTGGGTCTAGATGATCTCTCAGAGTTCCTTTAAATTCCACCACCCAGTGATCCTGAAATCCTAGGGAAGGGAAAAACATTTCTAAATGACTTTCACACTTCAACACTTGGTAGAATGGTTCTTTTGACAACTTGATTTGTATTAAGAGTTTAGACAAGAAGTTACAATAAAATAGCCACTTAAATTATTCATGGTATAAGTAAGTTTGCATCTAACATATCTCAGGATTCACATTGCCCCTGCACTTTGGCATGATTGACTGGCAGCTTGAAAAATCACCAAGAGAAAGCACTCTAATTTCCTAGTTTGACAAGGATGGAGAACATATAACTGTATTTTTGCAGTACTTAGTGGTTGGTACATAGTGATCGATAGTTTATTAAACTAATGTACAAATGAGTAAGAAATGAAAAGAGACATCTGTCTTACCTCCTTTAATGCATAAACTATTTTTGTGGTATAATGAACAAGAAAAACAAATCCACATATGTCTTAAATTATCCTGTTTCTTTCTTACCCCAATCCAAGTCTCAACTGTATTGCAGTGGTGAATATTACTATTAGAGATCTATTTATCCCTTTGGGTAACAGTCAGCAACCACCAGTGTTCTTTTTCGCAGAAGCAGTTTTCTGGGAAAAATAACACTTGATGGCTGGTAATAGAAGCTCACCAAAGGATTGTTGAGTAAATAAAGGAATGTATCAATGTATTATTAGTCATAAGCACTTTTGAAGAAATTGATTTGGAGAAGACTAACAATCTCAAGGAAAGAGACACCAAGTGAGAAGAAACTAGCAGGGGGCAAGGGGTTGCTGTTGGTGGTGGTAACCTCCTAGAACATAAAACCTCATTTGAGACAAGCAGCTTTGTTTTGGATATTAAAATATGGACATTGGTTAGGCAGAAGAATACACTTTGACTTTTGACTTGTGCTGTGCAATACAGTAGCCATTAACCATATGTGACTATTGAGCACTTGAAATATGGATAGT